>NC_057794.1:241863828-241946656 GCF_018294505.1 Triticum aestivum
TTAAAATAAGATGACCCTCGGGATGTGCGACTCCCAAGGGAAAAAGGCTAGGTGGCAAATGGTAAAACCAAGGTTGGGCCTTGCTGGAGGAGTTTTATTCAAAGCGAACTATTAAGGGGTTCCCATTATAACCCAACCGCGTAAGGAACGCAAAATCCGGGAACATAACACCGATAAGACGGAAACTAGGGCGGCAAGAGTGGAACAAAACACCAGGCATAAGGCCGAGCCTTCCACCCTTTACCAAGTATATAGATGCATTGATTAGATAAGATATATTGTGATATCCCAACAAAATATCCATGTTCCAACATTGAACAAACTCCAATCTTCACCTGAAACTAACAACGCTATAAGAGGGGCTGAGCAAAGCGGTAACATAGCCAAACAACGGTTTGCTAGGACAAGGTGGGTTAGAGGCTTGGTTTAACAATATGGGAGGCATGATAAGCAAGTGGTAGGTATCGCAGCATAGGCATAGCAAAAGAGCGAGCAACTAAGCAAGCAAAGATAGAAGTGATTTCGAGGGTATGATCACCTTGCCTGAAATCCCGCAAGGAAGAAGAATGAGTCCATGAAGAAGAAAAACGGACGTAGACGAACGGGTCCTCACAAACGCGACATTACCAGAACCAACCCAAAGAAGCAAACACCGGAAAGAAGCACACAACATAGTAAACAACCAACACATGAACATGGTATGATATGCGGGATGCGGGATGCGATGCATATGCAAGAATTGACAAGGAATGCATGAACCTGGCCTCAACTTGGAAATGCAAGTGTGCCACTGGAAAGGTGAGATGAAATCGCTTGAAAACGATATAAAGAACGCCGGAATCGGAGTTACGGTTTGGAAATGGCAAGCAATTCAAATATGACACGGTCTGCGATTTACAGCAAGTAGCCAACTAAATGCAACAAGATGAACATCCTACAACACTCAAACATGGCAACAAAATACATGGTAGGAATCCATTCATGATGCTTAACAAAAGTCTAGCACTGAGCTACGGCCAATTCATACATTAACAGGTTCAAACAAGCATGGCAAAAAATGCATATGGTAAACAGATTTCAGACTTAGTGAAATTAACACTAGCCTGGAATTTCAGATCAGGTAGCACTCTTCGGAGCATGAAAACTATATGCTACAGGACCTGAACATGGCAAAGTAAAGCATGGCATGGAGCTACTCAAAGAGCTTAACAAAAGTCCCTTAGTGACCTTGAGCCAAAAGGGATCAGAAAATACAATTGCAAGCATGTGAACATGGCAAAAACATAATCAGATCACAGACTTAGTGAAAACTGGAGCATGCTGAAACAGATATCAAGTAGGCATGTTTACGAGCTCGATGCACTCACTACAGAGCAAGTCATAATAATCTAAGCATACACCCATCAAGAATACACAAAATACAAGCTAGACATGGCAAGAACAATACCATGGCATGCACGGATCAACTACAACATCCCCGGCAAAATTGCTAACAAGTAGACAATCTGCCAAGATTCACGAAATAGCAAAAGTAGAGCTCGATTGACTCAAGCTAGGATGCTCCATAATTGCAAACAAAGACATGGACGGATAGAGCACTACAATATTAACAAAACATCCTTACTGATCATCCTCAAAAGAGGCACCGATCACTAGGAAACAACATGAACATATGGCCATATGAGATAAACAGCTCAAGGACTTTGTGGAAATGCTAAGTCCCTGAAATCAGCATTACCAAGTGCCTCACTTTGCAAGCTCGTGCTAGTCACCACACACATCACAAAAATACATGGGTTACACGTCTGGAAAGATGGCAAAACCCTTAACAAAACATATGTAGAGCTCATGGACATATCATGCACACATAAAACATGGCAAAAATAACAAATATCTAAATGGAGCAGCAGATCTGACAATTATCTCAAGTAGCACTCTTCTAACAGCATTTCGGACATCAAGATGAACTCAAATGAAAATGATGCAATGAGATGAAATGATGTACTCTCTGAGACGAACATTTTGATATGCTATATGCATGAATCGGAGCCACGAATGCGGAGTTACGATGCGACGAACATGAGCATATGAATCTGGGAATCGGGGACTTTGCAGTTTTCCCAAAAAAACATGACGAGCGCTGGATAACTATTATGCGCACATGCGGGGAATAGGAGAGGCTCACCACTGGGCTCGGCCTAGGAAGGAGGAAGAGGAAGGTGGGCCGACAGATCTGGGCCTCAGCAAGGTCCACGGGGGAGGTCAACTGAGGCGACGTGGATCGGGCTCCTCCCGATCCCGCGCAAGGCGACGGCGGCGCATCGATGCTCCGACGAGCAGATGCCGGCAGGGACGAGCGAAGGACGGGACGCGCTGCACCGGGGCGGGGAAGCCGGAGCGGGGCACCACGGTGCGGGGCGGCGCCAGTGGCTGGCGAGGGCGGCGAAGGCGCAGGCGGCGGGGACACGGTGGCGTGCCGGCGAGCACAGGCGGCGGGGCGACGAAGGGTGTGGTGGCCGGTGCGAACCCCGGCGACCGGAAGCGGAGAAGACACCGGGCGGCACGGCGCGGGGATCCCGGCCCGGTTCGGCTCCGCGCGGGCCAGATCTGGGCCGGCGGACTCGGCGACGGGAGGAGAGAGAGGGCAGGGACAGGTGGCAGCCTCCGGTTGGGTGCGGCGGCGGGGGAGGGTGACGTGGCGTCTCCTGATAGGCCGGAGTGATGTGGCGGCGGCGAGCGGACATGTCCGGCTCCGCCCGGACGTGTCCGGCGGCGCGGTGGAGAAGAGGCTAGGGTTTCGTCCGCGAAAATGAACGGGGTGCACATATTTATAGGTAGAGGGAGCTAGGAGAGTCCAAATGAGGTGCGGTTTTCGGCCACGCGATCATGATCGAACGCTCTAGATGATGGAGAGGGTTTTGGTGGGTTTTGGGCCAACATGGAGGGGTGTTGGACTGCAACACACACGAGGCCTTTTCGGTTCCTCGGTTAATCGTTGGAGCATCAGACGAAGTCCAAATGGTACGAAACTTGACAGGCGGTCTACCGGTAGTAAACCAAGGCCACTTGGCAAGTCTCGGTCCAATCCGGAAATATTTAACCCCCACACACGAAAGAAAGGTAGAAAGGACCACCGGAGGAGAACGGAGCGCCGGAATGCAAAACGGACAACGGGGAAAAATGCTCGGATGCATGAGACGAAGACGTATGCAAAAGAAATGCACATGATGACATGATATGCAACACATGACACGCAAGCAATGACAAGGCAACAACAGCGAATAACTGGACGACACCTGGCACATCGGTCTCGGGGCGTTACAGATGATCAGGCAAAGGATTAAGTAATCGGAGAAGCCTCCCCCAAGCTTGTGGGAGACTCTCTTCTTTAATTTGCACAAAATTATATATTTCCCTTAAAGCAGCTTGTTTCTTATGAGCGGGGAAATATTTAGCAGAGAAATAGTAAATCATATCCTGGGGACTACGCACACCACCAGGATAAAGAGAATTAAACCATATCTTAGCATCGCCTTTTAATGAGAACGGAAATAATTTAAGGATATAATATTAGCAAGTTTTCTCATCATTAGTAAACATGGTAGCTATATCATTTAATTTAGTAAGATGTGCCACAACAGTTTCAGATTCATAGCCATAGAAAGGATCAGATTCAACCAAAGTAATTAAATTAGGATCGACAGAGAAATCATAATCCTTATCAGTAATAAAGATAGGTGAAGTAGCATAAGCAGGATCATATTTCATTCTAGCATTCAGAGATTTTTCTTTCAACTTAGCTAATAATTTCTTAAGATCACTTCTATCATTGCAAGAAAGAAAGTCTCTAGCAGTTTATTCATCCATAACATAACCCTCAGGAACAACAGGCAATTCATATCTAGGGGAGAATCTTCATCATCACTTTCATCAATATTATCAGTTTCAATAATTTCATTCTCTCTAGCCCTAGCAAGTTGTTCATCAAGAAATTCACCTACTGGCACAGTAGTATCAAGCATAGAAGTAGTTTCATCATAAGTATCACGCAAAGCAGAAGTGGCATCATCAATAACATGCCACATATAAAACAGAAGGTGAATCAAGTGCAGAGCTAGATGGCAGTTCCTTACCTCCCCTCGTAGTTGAGAGAAAAATCTTGGTTCTTTGACCTTTCAAGTTCTTCATAGTGATAAGCAGATATAAATCCCAAGTGACTCAAAGAATAGAGCTATGCTCCCCGGCAACGGCGACAGAAAATAGTCTCGATAACCCACAAGTATAGGGGATCGCAACAATTTTCGAGGGTAGAGTATTCAACCCAAATTTATTGATTCTACACAAGGGGAGCCAAAGAATATTCTCAAGTATTAGCAGCTGAGTTGTCAATTCAACCACACCCGGAAACTTAATATCTGCAGCAAGGTATTTAGTAGCAAAGTAATATGATAATAATGGTAATGGTAGCAAAAGTAATATTTTTGGGTTTTTTAGTGATTGTAACAGTAGCAACGGAAAAGTAAATAAGCGAAGAACAATATATGAAAAGCTCGTAGGCAATGGATCGGTGATGGAGAATTATGCTGGATGCGATCGATCATGTAACAGTCATAACATAGGGTGACACAGAACTAGCTCCAGTTCATCAATGTAATGTAGGCATGTATTCCGAATATAGTCATACGTGCTTATGGAAAAGAACTTGCATGACATCTTTTGTCCTACCCTCCCGTGGTAGCGGGGTCCTATTGGAAACTAAGGGATATTAAGGCCTCCATTTAATAGAGTACCAGATCAAAGCATTAACACTTAGTGAATACATGAACTCCCCAAACTACGGTCATCACCGGTAAGTATCCCGATTATTGTCACTTCGGGGTTAACGGATCATAACACATAATAGGTGACTATAGACTTGCAAGATAGGATCAAGAACTCACACATATTCATGAAAACGTAATAGGTTCAGATCTGAAATCATGGCACTCGGGCCCTAGTGGCAAGCATTAAGCATAGAAAAGTCATAGCAACATCAATCTCAGAACATAGTGGATACTAGGGATCAAACCCTCACAAAACTAACTCGATTACATGATAAATCTCATCCAACCCATCACCGTCCAGCAAGCCTATGATGGAATTACTCACGCACGGCGGTGAGCATCATGAAATTAGTGATGGAGGAAGGTTGATGATGGCGATGGCGACGGATTCCCCTCTCCGGAGCCCCGAACGGACTCCAGATCAGCCCCCCCAGAGAGTTTAGGGCTTGGCGGCGGCACCATATCGTAAAACGCGATGAATCCTTCTCTTTGATTTTTTCTCCCCGAACAAGAATATATGGAGTGGGAGTTGAGGTCGGTGGAGCGTCAGGGGGCCCACAAGGCAGGGGGCGCGCCCAGGGGGGTAGGGCGCGCCCCCACCCTCGTGGACAGGGTGTGGGCCCCCTGACGTGGATCTTTCTTCCAGTATTTTTTATATATTCCAAAAATAATCTCCGTTGATTTTTAGGTCATTCCGAGAACTCTTATTTCTGCACAAAAATAACACCATGGCAATTCTGCTGAAAACAGCATCAGTCTGGGTTAGTTCCATTCAAATCATGCAAGTTAGAGTCCAAAACAAGGGCAAAAGTGTTTGGAAAAGTAGATACGACGGAGACATATCATCTTTGAATGGAGGCAGAATATCATTGCCTATGCGACTAAAACGACGAGTAAGAACCAATGTAGTTGACGTGCCTACATGCTCTATAACATTAGAAGGAAAGAAATAGGCGCATTTTCGACGGCACGAACATGACTCACTATGAGGTGGTTATGCTGGCGCTCGAGGACATCAAGCAACACCATTAGGAATTTGGCTGATCCATGCGCACGGTAGGCATTGGCTGATGTGTTTTTATAATCTTAGCTTTCGCCCAGTGCGCATCTCATGTCGTGGGGTCAAGCAGCCCCCAATGGCTCCTTAATGCGAGCCCTATTCTGGAACATCCGAGGCTTCGGCCATGATGGCCGACGCTGCCAACTCCTAGAGTACATGCGAGACGAACACATTAACATAATAGCCATCCAGGAAACCATGCGCACAGAATTCTCTCTGCCTGAGCTCGATCGGTTGAGCTCCCACCTATTTGCGTGGCATTGGCTCCCTTCTAGTGGGATTCCCGGCCATTCAGGTGGCATCCTTTTATGTGTGAAGGATGCCACCTTCGAGGTGGGCAGTATGGACAGGGAACAGTTCTTTGTTAGTATGGAGCTCTATGAGCGAGCACTAAACTTCAAGTGGGAGGTGATCATCGTCTACGGCCCTGCATACCATAGTAGGTCTGCCACCTTCCTTGAGGATCTCAACCAGAAGGTGTCGGCCTCCACCCTCCCCTGGTGGTCGGGGGCGATTTCAACCTCCCCCGCTTCGCGGAGGACAAGAGTGAAATGATCGATATGGTTGACTAGAGGGGGGGTGAATAGGCAACTAACAATTTTTGCTTTTCTTGACCAAATTATACTTAACATCAAAATAGGTTGTCGAGATGTGCAACTAGGTGAGCACCCTATATGATGAAACCACAACAAGCAGACAAGCAAGCAAGGGATACAACACAATAAAAGCTTGCACAAGTAAAGGTAAGAGATAACCAAGAGTGGAGCCGGTGGAGACGAGGATGTGTTAGTGATGACCCACAAGTATAGGAGATCAATTGTAGCCTTTTCAATAAGTAAGACTGTCGCACCCAACGAGGTGCATAAGGAAATGACAAGTGGTTTTCAGCATGGTAATGTTTGCAAGTGCAGAAATTGTAAGTACCAGAGTAGTTTGATAGCAAGATATTTTGTAACGAGAAAGTAATGATAGTAGTAGAAAAAGTGCAGCAAGGTAGCCCAATCCTTTCGAGGCAAAGGACGGGCGAAAATGGTCTCTTATAATAAGCAAAGCATTCTTGAGGGTACACGGGAATTTCATCTAGTCACTTTCATCATGTTCATTCGATTCGTGTTCGCTTCTTTGATAATTTGATATGTGGGTGGGCCGTTGCTTAGGTGTTGTTATTACTTGAACAAACCTCCTACTTATGATTAACCCCCTCACAAGCATCTGCAACTACGAGAAAAGTATTAAGATTAAATTCTAACCATAGCATTAAACTTTTGGATCCAATCGGTCCCTTACGGAATAGCGCATAAACTAGGGTTTAAGCTTCTGTCACTCTCACAACCCATTATCTAATAACTACTCCACAATGCATTCCCTTAGGCCCAAATATGGTTAAGTGTCATGTAGTCGACGTTCACATGACACCACAAAGGGAATCACAACATACATACTATCAAAATATCAAACACATATCAAGTTCACATGATTACTTGCAACATGATTTCTCCCATGACCTCAAGAACAAAGTTAACTACTCACAAGTGATAAACATGCTCAAGATCAGAGGGGTATTAAATAGCATAATGGATTTGAACATATAATCTTCCACCAAATAAACCATATAGTAATCAACTACAAGATGTAATCAACACTACTAGTCACCCACAAGCACCAATCTATAGTTCCAGTACAAAGATTAAACACAAGAGATGAACTATGGTTTGAGAGGAGATGGTGTTGTTGAAGATGTTGACAGATATTGCCCTCCCCAAGATGGGAGAGTTGTTGGTGATGATGATTTCCCCCTCCGGGAGGGAAGTTCCCCCGGCAGAATCGCTTCGTCAAAGGCAAAAGTGCTCCTGCCCAAGTTCTGCCTCGAGACGGCGGCGCTCTATCCCAAAAGTCCTCTCCTTATTTTTTTTTCTTGGTCAAAATGACTTATATACCCGAAGATGGGCACCGGAGGTGGGCCGAGGGGAGCACAACCCACCAGGGCGCGCCTGGGCTCCCTGGCGCGCCCAGGTGGGTCGTGCCCACCTGGTGGCCCCCCTCTAATACTTATTGACTCCAATATTTCTTACATATTCCAAAAAATCCTCGTGAAGTTTCAGCTTGTTTGGAGTTGTGCTGAATAGGTGGCCTGACGTAGCTTTTCCAGCTCCAGATTTCTAGCTGCCGGAATTCTCCCCCTTTGTGTGTACCTTGCATATTATGAGAGAAAAGGCATTAGAATTACTCTAAAAAGCATTATTATGCATAAAACATCATAAATAACAGTAGGAAAACATGATGCAAAATGGACGTATCAACTCCCCGAAGCTTAGACCTCGCTTGTCCTCAAGCGAAAAACCGAAATCAAAAAACATGTCCACATGCTTAGAGAGAGATGTGTCGATAAAGACAAAATACAGACATATAAGCATCATGTGAATTATTATAACAACAACAAACTTTAACATAAAGCCTTTATCATAGAACTTTTATCATAGACTTCTCATGAATAAGTAACAATTCATCACACTATCGAAGTATAAAGCATAAACTCTATTAGAAGCCAACAAACTATGATCTCAGTCAACTTTGCAACTACAATTCATCATCTTTACAGGAAGGGTCACGTATTGGAGCCTTTAGGAAAGTCCACATACTCAACCATCATATAGCCTTCTATGATTGGTAACACTCACCGCATACACATGAGCAAAACGTTTCAACCGGACACAAAGAAACATAGGGGCTTATAGTTTCGCCTCCCAATGTATTCACCTCAAGGGTGATGTCAATGATAATAACTTATGCTACCCATATTCAACTAGACATATGTGCCTAGATCTTTCCTCACCACATGATGCTTGCCAAAGGAGAAAAATAAAAAGGAATAGAGAGAAAATTTTTGACTCTTGCATAAAAGTAAATACATAAAAGTAAAAGATAGGCCCTTCGCAGAGAAAAGCAGAGGTTGCCATGCACTTATTTGTTTGTATGCTCAACCCCTTAGTGCAAAGAACGTCACGTTATATTGCCCCTTAAGATAGCAACCTTTATTATGCAGTTTGTCGCTTTTATTCTTTGCTATCACAAGTTCATACAACGCTCAATTTTCTCTTACACTAAATGATCTTACATTTTTAGAAGCAATTTTTATTGCCTTATTGCACCAACGAAAACTTACTTGAAGGATCTTACTCAATTCCTAGGTAGGTATGGTGGACTCTTGAAAATAAAATTTGGGTTTAAGGGTTTTGGGATGCACAAGTAGTATCTCTACTTAGTGTGGAATTTTTGTCTAGCAAAGATGGGGTGCAAGCACCACAGGTTGAAGGATCTATGATAATATAACTTCTACATGAATATGAACAAACATAAATCATTACAACGTCACCAATTTTTGCATATAATATTTTGATGGGGGCTCACAATAACAAAAGATTTCCAGGATAGTGTATTTATATGTGAATCTTCTCTTCCCTTATTAATTCTTTCATGAGTTGCATCATTGACCAATGCTATGTTTGTCAATGTCTAATAAAATTTCCTACTTATACTTTTCCTTATGTGGTTTCATCACCTACCATAGGATTATCATATGATATTTTCATTTATTTCCTTCCTTTTTATTGGAACATGAAAGTAAAGAAAGCAAAAACTCGAACTAAACTTTATTATATATCTCGCACACGATTACAAGGACATATCACTAAGCAAACTCTCGAAAAGAAAGGATCAAACTAAACTTTTATTCATCTAAAGCAAAAGATAACTATGGATCTAACTAAGATAAGTAAAGGAAAAAGATAGTGGTGGTGATACGATACCAGGGCACCTCCCCCAAGCTTGGTGGAAGCCAAGGGGAGTGCCCATACCCGATGCTCAATTTTCTTTTGGTGATGAAGAAGGCGATGGTGATGAAGTAGAGGTGTTTTCCAATATAACCATGAGTAGCTCCCTCAGGCCTTGAATCTCCCAAAGAGCTCGATGAAGTAGCTCGGTATTTTTCTTCACTTCAGCCATTATGTGTTCATTTTCCGGGCCCCATGGGTTTGTTCCTGCATAGGTTTCTCCTGGACGAACTATGTCCCAATTGGACGGTATGTGCAAACAAGGAGTATTCTCGAACCCATAATTGTGAATCAAACTATGAAAATTGTTACGATGTAACATGTGTAAATACCTTCTTGGTGGGAGTTCTTCATGCACTTCAGGGCTCTCTTGAGTGCATGATGATTTCATAGCTTGATGAGGATTAGGATGCGTGGAGATGCCAGCCAATGTGCCTCTCTCGGAAGCCGGAGGGTGAACCCCAAAGAGATTTTCCTCTCCTTCCTCCATGACAACCTCTTCAGCTTCCTCTCTCCTTAGATCCTCCTGAACCAACCCTACGCCTTCCTCTCCGTTGTTGGAAGATGAAGAAGACATGATGCTATCCTAGCTTAATCTATCAAGAAACAACAAGGCAAAGAAAACATAAGATTTCTCCGTGATACGGTGGTTAACAGGTTCGTGGGGTATATAAAGATTTTTTATCTTGGGAAACAAGCAAGCTATAGAAAAACAGAGCCCGGAAGGTAGCGCGCCTGGCAAGCCAGGCGCGCCCTGATGTCTTGTGCCCACCAGGGTGCGCTTCCCGGTAGTTTCTTATTTTCCTAATTTTTGTTATTTTCCAAAACTAAAAGAAAATATTTTTGCGGATTTTCCAGAGTCCGTTTACTTACCATATCACGTACCTCCTCCTTTTCACGATTCTGGAGTGTTCCGAAAGGTCTCTGTTATGTGCTCTTCGGGTGTTAAAGTTTGGATAATATTACTTTCAACATTAATGGGTGTACCTGAGATATAATGTTTTATTCGTTGCCCATTAACAACCTTCGGGTTAGTACCTTCGACATTATTTATTTTGATAGCTCCAGACCAATAAACCTCCTCGATAACATAGGGTCCTTCCCATTTGGAGAGGAGTTTTCCTGCAAAGAATCTGTAACAAGAGTTGTACAAAAGATCATATTCTCCAACTTTGAACTCACGCTTTTGGATTCTTTTATCATGCCATCTTTTAACTTTTTCTTTAAATAACTTGGCATTTTCATAAGCTTGGGTTCTCCATTCATCTAATGAGCTAATATCAAATGACCTCTTTTCACTGGCATGTTTGAAATCATAGTTGATTTCTTTAATTGCCCAATATTCTTTATGCTCTCACTCAATAGGCAAATGACAAGCTTTCCCATAAACCATTTTCTAAGGAGACATACCCATAGGATTTTTATAGGATGTTCTATAAGCCCAAAGTGCATCATCTAATTTCTTAGACCAATTCTTCCGGGACCTATTGACAGTCTTTTGCAAAATTAATTTTATTTGTCTATTGCTAAGTTTAACTTGACCACTAGACTAAGGATGATAAGGTGATGCAATTCTATGGTTAACATCATACTTAGTAATCATTTTACGGAAAACACCATGAATAAAGTGTGAACCACCATCAGTCTTTAAATATCTAGGGACTCCAAACCTTGGGAAAATAACTTCCTTAAGCATTTAATAGAGGTGTTTTGATCAGAACTACTAGTTGGAATAGCTTCTACAATACTTGTGGACTGTATGGAAAGAAGAATGACTGCTAGCTCTTCTTTCCTCAATCAAGGGGAGAGGCTACAATTTTTGAACTCTGCTCTGTCTTCTATGCCCATTTTCTTTATGTGCAGTTTGGCTATTCTTGCTGGAATCCTCAAGCAGTTGGAAAGAATTCAAAGGCAGTGTTTATGGAGAAAACATAGAGATGAACCAGCCCCCTCCCTTGCTGCTTGGGAGCTCATTTGCAGGCCAAAAAACAGGGGTGGACTTTGTTTTCTCAATCTAGGGGTGCAGAATGTTGCCTTGCTCCTCAAGCATGCTAGTAACTTCCTCAATAGGAAGGATATTCCTTGGGTGTCTCTCATTTGGGACTCTTATTACCATGGAAGGTGCCTCAAGGAACATATGTTTGTGGCTCTTTCTGGTGGAAGGACATTTGCAAGGTGATGCTAAGTTTTAGAGAACGTTCTTGGGTTCATATTAATTAGGGGGACACTCCACTCTTCTAGTCAGATAAATCGAATATTGGTGATGAGGTTTCTCCTCTCCAAACAAGATATCCTAGGTTATTTTCATATGTTAAAGACCCATGGATTTTAGTCAAGGAGTTTTTCAGTTCTCAGGATATTCTCCAGCATTTTCATCTCCCTTTGTGTGCTCAGGCATTTGGGGAGTTGGGTATGATCCAATCTTTGATGGGTTCTCACAGCAGAACATCTGGCACTAAGGATGTGTGGTTTTGGTAGAACTCCTCCAAGCAGTATAGGCCCAAGATGTTTTACTTCCACACTTTTCAGTCTGAAGCCTTTAACCCTTTACTCTGTTGGATATGGAAATATTCATGTACTCTCAAGATTAAGGTGTTTGCTTGGATGCTCATCATGGACAGGCTGAATACAAAGGATATGGTGGAAAGAAGGCATTGGCGCATGGAGGATGGAGTGCATTGTAGACTCTGCCCCTTGCAGGTTAGAGAGACCAGGGATCATCTTTTCTTCAACTGCAACTTCAGTGTTAGAGTCTGGAATTATCTACAGATTGATTGGTCTTCTGGAGACACAATGTCTGATTTGGTTATTCAAGCTAGGAATTGTTTTGATAAACCCTTTTTCTCTGAAGTGGTGTTCACTGCATGTTGGAATATCTGGATCATTAGAAATGCCAAAGTCTTCAGAAATGAGAGGGCCAGCATTAATAAATGGCGAGGAGCTTTTAGACATGATATCTCTCTGTTGCAATATAGGATTAAATCTGCCTACAAGGATGATCTTCTCAAGTGGATCTCTTTCCTTCCCCCTTAAGGCTCAGTGTAGTAAGGCATTTCTGCCCCCTTCTCATAATCTAGTTTCTTTGTAGATTACCCCTTGTAATCAGCTTGTTGTATTTGTTCCTTTTGTTTAATAAAGTTTTGCTATGCTGTGGGGGTTTGCCCCACAATTCCCAGTCAAAAAAAACATAATCAATAGCAACCAAAATACATGTATACCCATTAGAGGAAGGAAAAGGTCCCATGTAATCAAGACCCCAAACATCAAATGGTTCAACATCAAGTGACTAATTCATAGGCATTTCTTGACGCCTACCAATATTACCTATTCTTTGACATTCATCACAATATAAGATGAACTTACGAGCATCCTTGAAAAGAGTAGGCCAATAAAATCCAGACTGCAATACCTTGTGAGCAGTTCTGTCTCCCGCATGGTGCCCTCGATAAGCTCCGGAGTGACATTTCCGTAGGATTTGTCCCTGTTCATGCTCAGGTACACAACGTCTAATAATACCATCTACTCCTTGTTTATAAAGATGTGGGTCATCCCAGAAGTAATGTCTTAAATCGTAGAAGATTTTTTTTCTTTTGTTGGTATGTAAAGCTAGGTGGTAAATATTTAGCAACAATGTAATTAGCATAGTCAGCATACCAAGGAGTTTTATGAGAAACATTTATTGCAGCTAACTGCTCATCCAGAAAACTATCATGAATAGGTAGTGGGTCATCAAGCACATTTTCAAGCCTAGACAAATTATCAGCTACAGGGTTCTCTGCTCCTTTTCTATCAGTGGTATGTGAATCAAATTATCGTAGCAAGAGAACCCATCGAATAAGTCTAGGTTTAGCATCTTTCTTTTTCATAAGATATTTAATAGCAGGATGGTCGGTGTGAACAATTACTTTTGAATCAACAATGTAAGATCTAAATTTATCACAATCAAACACCACTGTTAGATTTTTTTAGTAGTAGCATAATTTCTTTGAGCCCTGTCTAGAGTTTCACTAGCATAATGAATAACATTTAGTTTCTTATCAACTCTTTGTCCTAGAATAGCACCAACAGCGTAATCACTAGCATCAGAAATAATTTCAAAACGCAAGTTCCAGTCAGGTGGTTGAACAATAGGCGCAGAAATTAAGGCTTTCTTGAGTGTTTCGAAGGCTTCTAAACAATCATCATCAAAAACAAAAGGAACATCCTTTTGAAAAAGATTTGTAAGAGGCCTGGAAATTTTAGAAAATTCTTTGATAAATCTCCTATAGAAACCAGCATGACCTAGGAAACTATGAATACCTTTGATATCTTTAGGACATGGCATTTTCTCAATTGCATCAACCTTAGCTTTGTCCACCTCAATACCACTTTCAGAAATTTTATGGCCCAAAACAATACCTTCATTAACCATAAAGTGGCACTTCTCCCAATTCAAGACAAGATTTGTTTGTTCACATCTCTGCAAAACTCGATCAAGATTGCTTAATAATCATCAAAAGACTTCCCATAAATAGAGAAGTCATCCATGAAAACCTCAACAATCTTTTCACAAAAGTCAGAGTATATAGCAGTCATACATCTTTGAAAGGTAGCAGGTGCATTGCATAAACCAAAGGGCATGCGTCTATAAGCATAAGTTCCAAAGGGACAAGTGGAAGTGGTCTTTTCTTGATCAGGTTGAGAAACAGGTATTTGTGAAAAAGCAGAGTATCCATCAAGGAAGCAAAAATGTGTGTTCTTAGATAATCTTTCTAGCATTTGATCAATAAAAGGCAGAGGGTAATGATCTTTTCTAGTTGCTTTGTTTAATTTTCTAAAATCAATTACCATTCTATAGCCTGTAACAATTCTTTGTGGAATAAGTTCATTCTTATCATTAGGAACAACAGTAATACCTCCTTTCTTAGGGACACAATGAACAAGATTTACCCAGCAACTATCAGCTATAGGATAGATTATACCTGGTTCTAGAAATTTTAATATTTCCATTCTTACCACTTCTTTCATCTTCGGATTTAACCGACGTTGGTGATCAACAATGGGTTTAGCATTAGGTTCCATATTAATCTTGTGCTGACATAGAGTGGGACTAATGCCCTTTAAATCATCAAGAGTATATCCAATAGCAGCTCGGTGCTTCCTTAGAACTTTCAATAATCTTTCTTCTTCATGTTCTGAAAGGTTAGCACAAATAATAACAGGATATATCTTCTTCTCATCAAGATAAGCATATTTCAAAGTGTCTGGCAATTGTTTTAATTCAAACACATGATCGCCTTTAGGTGGAGGACCACCAAGAGATTCAATAGGAAAATTGTGTTTCAGCACAGGACGTTGTTCAAAGAAAATTTTATCTATCTCATTTCTTTCATGCATATGTAAATCATTTTCATGGTCTAGCAGGTATTGTTCTAAAGGATCAGTAGGAGGCACAGCAATAGAAGCAAGACCAATTATTTCATCCTTACTGGGCAATTATTTTTCATGAAGCTTTCTACTAAACTTCGAGAAATTAAACTCATGAGACTCATCACCAAAGCTAACACCGACAATTTGTTTCTCACAATCTATTTTAGCATTAACGGTGTTCAAGAAAGGTCTACCACAAATAATGGGACAAAAATCATCTTGTGGGGAACCAAGAACAAGAAAAGCAGTAGGGTATTTTATTTTCCCAAACAAGACTTCAACAGCTCTAACAATCCCAAGTGGTGTGATGGTGTCTCTATTAGCAAGTTTAATAGTAGCATCTATTTCTTCTATTTCGGCGGGTGCTATGTCATTCATAATTTCTTGATATAAGGTATGGGGAATAGCACTCATGCTAGCACCTATGTCACATAAACCATGATAACAGTGATCTCCTATTTTAACTTAGACAACAAGCATGCCGACAACAGGTCTATGTTTTTCCTCTTTATCAGGTTTGGCAATTCTAGTAGCTTCATTACAGAAGTAAATAACATGCCCATCTATATTTTCTTTCAGGAGATCCTTAACCATAGCAGCACTAGGTTCTACTTTGATTTTTTTCATCAGGTTTAGGTGTTCTAATATAACTTTTGTTGACCACAGTTGGAACTTTAGCATATTCCTTTATCCTAACAGGGAAAGGTGGTTTCTCAATATAAGCAGTAGGAACAACTGGATCAACACTATAAATTATGGTTTCCTCTTTAGCTAGTACCGGTTCTTTAATTTCTTATTTAATAGGTGGGTGATATTTAAACCACTTATCCCTAGGGAGATCAACATGAGTAGCAAATGATTCACAAAAGGAGGCTACTATCTCAGAGTCAAGTCCATATTTAGTGCTAAACTTTTGAAAAGCATTGGTATTCATAAAATATTTAACACAATCAAACTTAAGCTTAATACCTGACTCTTTACTTTCGTCGAGTTCCCAATCTTCAGAGTTGCGTTTAATTCTTTCCAAAAGATCACACCGGAATTCAATAGTCTTCTTCATAAAAGAACCAGTGCAAGAAGTATCGAGCATGGATTGATCATCACAAGAAAGCCGAGCATAAAAATTCTCGATAATAATTTCTCTTGAGAGCTCATGATTTGTGCATGGATATAACATTTACTTAAGCCTCCCCCAAGCTAGAGCGATAGTTTCTCCTTCACGAGGCCAAAAATTATATATATAATTCCGATCACGATGAACTAGATGCATAGGATAATTTTTTTTGGTGAAGCTCCAATTTCAATCGATTCCAATGCCAAGATCCAATATCATCGCATAGCCTATACCATGCCAATGCTTTTACCTTCAAATATAAAGGTAAAACCTTCTTTAACTTCATCTCCGGGTAAACCTGTAAGTTTAAACAATCCACAAATGTCTTCTACATATATCAAGTGCATATCAGGATGTTCGGTTCCATCTTCTGCATAAGGATTAGCTAGCAGTTGTTCTATCATACCCGAAGGAATTTCATATTCAATATTTTCAGTAGGTGAAGTAGGTTGTGCGGTAGCTAATTGTGGTTCTGGTCGATGTGAAGATACCCCGAACAAACCCCTCAAAGGATTGATCTCCATAGTAACAAGTGACAATAAATTTCAGCACGTAGTAATAATTTTTCCTTACCAATTTCCACTTACCGAGAGCACTTCACTCCTCGACAACGGCGGTAGAAAATAGCCTTGATGACCCACAAGTATAGGGGATCAGTTGTAGCCTTTTCAATAAGTAAGAGTGTCGAACCCAACGAGGAGCAGAAGGAAATGATAAGTGGTTTTCAGCAAGGTAATGTTTGCAACTACAGAAATTGTAAGTAGCAGAGTAGTTTGATAGCAAGATATTTTGTAACGAGCAAGTAATGATAGTAGTATAAAAACTGCAGCAAGGTAGCCCAATCCTTTTTAGGCAAAGGACAGGCCAAAATGGTCTCTTATAATAAGCAAAGCGTTCTTGAGGGTACACGGGAATTTCATCTAGTCACTTCCATCATGTTGACTCGATTCGTGTTCGCTACTTTGAAAATTTGATATGTGGGTGGACCGATGCTTAGGTGTTGTTCTTACTTGAACAAACCTCCTAGTTATGATTAATCGCCTCACAAGCATCCACAACTACGAGAAAAGTATTAAGAATAAATTCTAACCATAGCATTAAACTTTTGGATCCAATCGGTCCCTTACGGAATAGCGCATAAACTAGGGTTTAAGCTTCTGTTACTCTCGCAACCTATCATCTAATAACTACTCCAAAATGCATTCCCTTAGGCCCAAATATGGTGAAGTCTCATGTAGTCGACGTTAACATGACACCACTAAGGGAATCACAGCATACATACTATCAAAATATCGAACACATATCAAGTTCACATGATTACTTGCAACATGATTTCTCTCGTGACCTCAAGAACAAAGTTAACTACTCACAAGTGATAAAAATGCTCAAGATCAGAGGGGTATTAAATAGAATAATGGATCTGAACATATAATCTTGCACCAAATAAACCATATAGTAATCAACTACAAGATGTAATCAACACTACTAGTCACCCACAGGCACCAATCTATAGTTCCGGTACAAAGGTTGAACACAAGAGATGAACTAGGGTTTGAGAGGAGATGGTGATGTTGAAGATGTTGATGGAGATTTCCCTCCCCAAGATGGGAGAGTTGTTGGTGATGATGATAACGATGATTTCCCCCTCCGGGAGGGAAGTTCCCCCGGCGGAATTGCTCCGCCGGAGGGCATAAGTACTCCTTTCCAAGTTCCGCCTCGAGACAGCGGTGCTCCGTCCCAAAAGTCCTCTTCGTGTTTTTTCTAGGTCAAAATGACTTATATACCAAAAGATGGGCACCATAGGGGGTCGAGGGGAGCACAACCCATCAGGGCGCGCCTGGGCTCCCTGGCATGCCCAAGTGGGTGTGCCCACCTGGTGGGCCCCCTCTGGTACTTATTGACTCCAATATTTCTTATATATTCCATAAACAATCCTCATGAAGTTTCAGCTTGTTTGGAGTTGTGTAGAATAGGTGGCCTGATGTAGCTTTTCCAGGTCCAGATTTCCAGCTGCCGGAATTCTCCCTCTTTGTGTGTACCTTGCATATTATGAGAGAAAAGGCATTTGAATTACTCCAAAAAGCATTATTATGCATAAAAACATCATACATAACAGTAGGAAAACATGATGCAAAATGGACGTATCAGTTACCGAAGTTCCTTCCCTTTGAGAGGAAGTATGTCTCCGTTGGAGCGGAGCAGAGGCACAACGCTCCCCAAGAAGCCACTAGGGCCACTGCATTCTCCTCATGACCTCACACAATGCGAGATGCCGTGATTCCTCTATTGGTGCCCTTGAAGGCGGCGACCGAACCTTTACAAACAAGGTTGGGGCTATCTCCTCAACTTAATTGGAGGCTCCCAACGACACCACGAAGCTTCACCTGAATGGAATATGGATCCGCGGTGACCTCAACCGTCTAGGGTTCTCAAACACCCAAGAGTAACAAGATCCGCAAGGGATTAGTGGGGGGAATCAAATTTCTCTTGGGGGAAGTGTAGATCGGGGCCTTCTCAACCAATCCCTAGAAAATGAACAAGTTTGATTGGCTAAGGAGAGAGATCGGGCGAAAATGGAGCTTGGGGAGGGAAGAGGTGGTCTTATTGGGGAAGAAGACCCCCTTTACATAGTTGGGAAAAATATCCAACCATTATCCCCTCACTCAACCCGTGTGGCGCGGTACTACTGCACCCAGCCACGGTACTACCGCAGAGGGTTGCGGTACTACCGATGTAGGGTGCGGTACTACCGCTCGTGCAGTAGTGACCAGATGAGGGCCTGTTGCACAGGGCAACGAGCGGTAGAACCGCCGGAGTGGTACTACCACGTGCCCCTATGGTAGTACCATAAGGCAGGGCTCAACTAGCGCTGGAAATGCACAGAAGAAATAAATTGCTTCCATAACTACTTCCGCTGAGGTTGGAGCTGTGCAAAAATCCGGCATGGTACTACCGCTCGCACGGAGCGTTACTACCACGTAGGGGTGGAAGTAAAAAAATTACATCCGTGCCTACTTACGCATGTGTTAGCGTCAGGGCTGGAGGCAGCAGTACTACCGCTCGCCAGGAGAGGTCCTACCACTTGGTGCGGTACTACTGCTCGCTTGAGAGGTACTACCGCACGCCCCTGCGGTACTACTGCTCCCTTGAGCAGTACTACCGCATGCCACATAGGCTTTAGCATTTGACAACCTTCATATCACAGAGACATGGATAAACGGATGGTGCTCCATCAAAGCGTAGGAACGGTGGTGCAAAGGAATAGATGTGTATGTGTTGATTCCACCCTAACCTTTCTGAAGCGGACCCCCTCTTAATAGTATGGATTTCCTATGACTCAAATCCACCGAAACGAAACATAGAGAACTGCCATCTTCGATAGGCTCTGAGGGGCACCAAATCGTCTTGTGCCTAGACATGAGATATCTGAAATGCTCAATGCACATGATTAGTCTGCAAATGCACTGTCATGAATCACCAAAACCACTTAGGGATAAATATGCCCTTACAATCTCCCCCTTTTTGGTGGATTGATGACAATAAGGGATTTGCACATAGAGATATAAAATGATCATAAGCAAACCCAAAATCTATAAAATATAGACAGGCTCCCCCTAGATATGTGCATTCTATGGATGTGCTTTGGATTGCACAACACACACACACTAGGATCAACACTCCCTCTATATTTTATAGACAAGGCAATCCTTGCAACAATATAAGTGGCACTAAGCATGGAAGCAAGGTATAGTAAGTGAGCATGATGTAATGGGCACAAGACAAAATAAGCTCACAAGCTACTAATCATACTTGACAATAACAGGATAAGAGTGAAGGCATATCTCTCACACCATATGATAGAATAGGTCTTCTGGTCTCACACGCAAATAACACAAACCAAAGCCACGAAGGTTCAACGAAAGAAAGGAGAGAAAAAACTCGCAAATCCAACACTCTCTCCCCCTTTGGCATCGAGACACCAAAAAGGCAGAGAGGACACCTAAGACACGGGTGGTAGCTCCCACTAAAGTGATCGCCCAACAATCTCCTCCTCTGGAGCAGCAGGAATGGACTCCTCGTCTGACTCAGCCCACTGATAGCCCTTCTTCTTCATCCAAGCAGCCTCAGGTGTGATGTTCTTCTCGGACCCACTCGAGACGTGCTCCCCAAGCTTCCTCAAAAACCGCTTGTCGCGCTGGCGACTCTCTTTCTGAGCAACGTGAGTCTGATACTGCCCCTTGGCCTGCATGTAGAACAAAGCCTTCACCTTGGCCTTGAGCTTCTTAGCCCAAGATGGCTCAGTAGAGGGAGATACATACCCCTCAGAACTGTCCTCCGCTTCCTCCTCCTCAATCTCATTGTCGTCAACATCCATGCGGGCAGCCTCTGCCTCAGCCCGGGTAGTGGTGTTAGCCTACTTGTTCTTCTAGCACAGCCTAATGGGCTCATGGCAAATCCAGTTGGGAGCATGAAACTCTTCACCTGAAAAGAGCTTCTCCCAAGTCTTCGAAATCAAGAGGTGCAAATAAGGTCCATAGATGGGAACCTTGCGATGGACACAATAGTCTAAAGCTCGCACAACATGATGTGAGAAACATCAAGTGGTGCAGGTTGTTGAAGACGCGCATCCTCATAGATAAGCATCATGTCCACAAGATAGGAATGCACCTTGTCCTTGTTGCCCATGCGAGGAAAAAGAGAGTTGCGAAAGATCCGGTGCATGATGTCGAGAAACGTGTTCAGCACATAAGACTTCTTTTGGGTAGAGTCTTCTCGACAAGGTAGGGTTGACGCTTGTTCCTGGAAGGAGACTTTGGGTTGGCGTGCGGCAGGATACCAACGGGCACATCTAGCCCCTCATCATGAACGTGCAATAGATCCATGAACTCCTTTCACTCAGCAGACATCCTCTTTCCATTTGTCATCCAAGTCATGCTCCTCTTCTCATCCGTGTGGAAGTGCGCAGAAGCAAAGAACTGAGCCACAATCTATGTGTCATAGTCAAGCTGGAACGTGATGATCTCGTCAATACCAAACTGCTCCACCAAATCTATAAGCTCACCAAAATATGCCTGGTTCTTCCTCAAATGGTCCATGTCAATTCATTGAATGGGTACGTTGATATTCTGATTGGCCTTGATCACATATAGGAATATGAGATTTTGTTGCTTGGTCCAAAACAAGTCATTTCCCCTTATGTGTTTGTCGGATTTAGGGCTCCGCAAACCCTGGATAGATTTGAACTCTGGGGTGCATGCGAAGGACTCAACCTCCCCAGTCTGCCAACCTATCGATCCCATGACATAGCTCGACGGACCAAAAGGAAAGAGGACACAATAGTTTACCCAGGTTCGGGCAACCTTGCGGTGTAAAACCCTACTCCTATTTTGTGGTGGATTGGCCTCGAGGTGGGTTGAGGATGAACTAGTACAGTGGAAGAACGACCCCAGGAGGTGTGTTCTTGAGCTGGTGGGGGAGAGGATGGTCTCAATGATCCGGGTACGTCCCCTTTCTATGGTGGTGGCTCAGCCCTATTTATAGTGGCCTTGGTCCTCTTCCCAAATGAAGGTGGGGAGGGATCCCACAACGGCCAAATTTGAAGAAAGACAACTAGTACATCTTATCCTGACAAAAGTAGTCTTCGCCTACAAAGCCTCTCATCATGATGCCATGGTGGGCTTGGTGATGACATCTGTCCTGGCGGTCTTGGTCTTGTTGCATGGGAATGGAAACCTTTGGTTGATTCCTCGGGACCCCGCGCCTATGCCTGCCTCCTTAGCACCAAAGAGGAAACTGTTGTCCTGTGCCCGCTGGCGCCCGCTTGGCCTTAGTCGTCACGGGTCATGTTACTGAACCTCACGAGGTGAGGCTTGCATAAAAATCTCCACCCCTTAGGAGCCAGCCTGAGGAGGCCACTCCTTCTGGAGGTCTTGGTGTCGTCCGCCTCGCGAGGCTTGGCCCCTCGTGAGGGTCTTGAGTTGTTGGTGCTGAAGATGGGCCATACCAGGCTGTCGATGGAGCCACGTCCTGGGCCGCAGGCAGGCAAGTCTAAGTACCCCCGTTCCCAGACGACAGTAGCCCCCAGGTACAAGGCGCGCTCGCGCTTGGCTTCAAGGCGAAGCCAAATGGCAAGTGTGGAGTGCAGCGGTCCCTAACCGCCTGCGGCCTCGGTCAATGTGTCACACCCTAGCTAGTTCAAGCATTAGAATGTGCATCATGTTTAAATTCTTCTTAAATTTGAATTGGGGAAGACAGAACCCCCAACACCCCCTAGAAACAACTAGGGTTTACTAAAAATATTTTCAATGAACCTGAAATGCCCTTCTAAAAAGTTCACCCTCTTTGTCTTGGGTTAAAACCTCTGGCAAAAATTGGTGCACATTTTTCTAGGTCAATAGAAGGTCATTGAATTAAATCATAAGTATTTGAATTTGGGCATTTAAATGCTATAAAATAATTTAATGCTCAAATAATTCTGGGAATAAATGTTTACTGTTGGAAATATTCTAAACAGAGCTTACATTTATTTTCAGGATTTTTGGAAATGTTTTAGTATTTTTAATAAAGCTAAACAGTTGCAGTTAAATAGAAAACAGAAACTAAATCAAAAAAAAGAGGAGAAAGAAGCCCACCTGGGCCTTACCTGTGCTGGCCCAGCCACCTGGCTCGGCCCAGCCTGCTGGCGCTGCCAGTCATCGTCCTCCTCGTGCCAGAAGGACGCGGAGCGCGTGCTCACGTGCGCCGGCCACGCGCCGGCCACCTCCTGCTTCCAACGATGCCCGGGAGACGCCCTGAAGTGCCACGCGACCCCCACGTCTCCCTCTCATCCTCTCTCATTCTCCCCCTCGTCTCCCTCATCCTCTCCCGCGATGGCCGAGCGCGTCCCTCGCCGCCGATCGCCGTAGTTGCCACCACAGCCACTCCCTCGCCCCTCCGACGAGCCCATTAGCTCCGCCTCGACTCCCTCGTCCTCCCCACCGAGCCACGCATCGCCGGAGGCCTTGCATCGCCGCCTTCGCCCTCGTCTTCAACCTCGGGCACCCGAGCCATCTCCGGTCGATTCGCCGCCGCCAGGACCTCCCCGAGCTCGCTGACCCCCTCTCTGACTCCGCTGTGAGCTCCTCTTACTTTCCCCTCTTCTCTCGTGCTCGCGCTCGACCCCTAGCTCCATTTTCCACTGCGGCCGAGAGCTTCTCGCCGTCGGCCATGGCGCAGCCGTGGCCATAGCCGTGCAAGCCCACAACGGAGCGCCTCACCGTGCTCAGTGCAGCACCAGGAACCCGTAGCCACCCCCAGTTCTCCCTCCCGTGCACCGTAGCATCGAAACCGACCTCGCCCGAACTCCGGCCGCCGCCACAAGCTCGATTCCGGCGAGCTCGCTCCACCCCAGCTCCTCACACTTGCTCCATTGGATGCGCGAGAGCCTGGGCTTCGCACGGGTGGTCTTCGGCGTCGATTTGGTCGTCGGAGAGCGTTTTCCGAGCCGCGCCGCCGTCTCGGGCCTCACCGGCGTCGAGCCGCCGGCGAGTTGACCCAGCTTGACCCCTGGGTGGGCCCAGGTAGACCCCCCCTGAGTCTATGACAGGTGGGGCTGGTCTGTTAACTAATTTAGGTTTAGTTTTAATTAGTTTTAATTAAATCAGTCACTGACATGTGGGCCCAGGCCCCACTGACAACTAATTAGTGTTAATCTAATCTTGCTAATTAGGTGAGAGGCTGACAGAAGGGGCCCACCAGTCAGGTTTGACCTGGGCTGGCGCCTTTGACCTGCTGAGGTCAGCACGACGCAATGCTGATGCAGTAATGCATTTTTTGGATTTATTTATTTTTATTCAGGAAATTCCAGAAAATGTTTAAAACTTCTAAAAATCATAGAAATTCAACCGTAACTCCAAATGAAATAATTTATATATGAAAAATTATCAGAAAAATTCAATCTATCCATCTGTAATGGTTTCATGCATGACAAAACAAGTTTACATTGCTGTTTAAGCAGAATAAGGAAATGCACTATTAAGGCCATGTTTAATGAGCTAATATTTGAATCTTTGATTCAAATGAGTTCATCCCTTTCTATTCTAGCTTGCATTAGGCCAAAACACATTCATATTGCCATGTCATAGCATGCATCATATTGTTGCATATCGTCATGTGTTGATTGTGTTCCGATGTGTTCCCCGTGGTAGGTTCTGCCTCCGAGGATATTCACGAGTATCCAACTGAAGGGCAGTATCCCGCTACCACTCCATCAGGCAAGCAACCATTGATCATTCCGATACAAACCCATGTTCTCGCTTATGCTCTTATTTACTGCATTAAGACAACGCGATTCAAACTGCTGTGTGCTACGGTAGTTGAACCCTTATCATCTGCATGACCTGTCATTGCCACAGTAACTAGATGAAACCCACTAGCATGTGTAGGAGTTGATTGAGCCATGTATGTGATTCCTACCTTGCTATGCCTGCTATGCTTAGAGTTGTGTCAGGTCTGGTTCATCTGGGTGATGGGCTAGAGTGAAATGCTTATGTCGGTAATGTGAGGGATGTGTTGAACATGTTTTGGTAAAGGTATCGATGAGAGGCCATGTAGGAGTACATGGTGGGTTGTTTCATTGAGGCCGTCCCTAAGAACTGAGATTTGTATGTGTGATTTTAAGATTCAGCTACTACCATGCATTGGGATCCTTAATTGACCCTCTCGGCTTCTTAATCACCCTAGTACTCTGTCCAGGAGTTGCAAATAGTTTCTAGTGTTTGTAGGTTATGTGTTGGCGGCCGTGCGTAGCGCTGACCCTAGGGGTGGGCTATGTTGCGATAGATACACCGTGGCCGGGTATGCCGGGCGCCCGTTTGGCGTCTCGGGACCCTGTTCACATCGTTCGGGGCCGTATGTGGAAACCTCGGCCGGACTCCCTGCGGATGGAACCTGGATAGGCGATAAACCTGGACTAGAGACTTAAGTGTTTAGGTAGGCCGTGGCCTACACCCTCGCTGGGCTTCCGCTTGAAGGTTGCCGAGTACACCCCTGCAGGGTATAAAACTATTCGAATAGCCTCGTCCGCGGTAAAGGACTACTTGGTTACCTATACAGTTCATAGACAAGTTAATGGACACTACTAAAAGACTCAAGATAAGTGTGAGTACCAAGGATGGCCCTCTCGTAGGATGACGAGGGAGGATCCCAGGTGGAGTATTGTGTTGGTGAGTAGTGGACTCGTGTGCGAAAACTATTTTACTGGTGAAGTTCCGTAGGATAGCTTAGCCAAGAGTCAAAGCTGTCTTGCTGCATTAACCCCACCACCTTCTTGAGAATAAGCATGTATACTAGGTTCTGATGTAAGACTTGCTGAGTACCTTTGTACTCATGTTTGCTTAATTACTGTTTCAGAGGACACCGCCCACTCCGATGGGTTCTATGTAGACCTTGACGTCGACGAGTGACTAGCCACCCAGGTGGTGATCCCGGCCATGGCGGGCCCTATGTAGATAGTCAGGCTTCGAGAAGCCTTCTTTCTTTCTAGAGTCTGTACTCAGACTAGTTGCTTCCGCATGTGCTTGTATGAGTGTATGACTTGAGTGCCGGGTCATGTGACCCCTATCTGTATGAACATGTTATGTATGGCTCTCTGGAGCCTTTAAATAAAGTACTTGAGTTGTAGAGTTTTGTTGTGATGCCATGTTGTATGTACTCATATCGGGCATATTGTGTGTATGATTGAAATGCTTGGTATGAGTGGGATCTGACAATCTAGTTGTTTATCCTTGGCAGCCTTTCTTATGGGGAAATGTAGTCTAGTGTTCCTCGAGCCATAGTAGTCCGCTACAACCCGGTTCACCGGAGTCCTGCTAGCCCATCACTACTGCTCAGGACACTTGACTGGCCGGCATGTGTTTCACTTCGTTCCTATGTCTGTCCCTTCGGGGAAATGTCACGCGATGATATCCGGAGTCCTGCCTAGCCTGCTATAGCCCGGGTTCCCCAGAGTCCTGTTAGCCCAGTGCTACATCCCGGAATCACTCGCTGATGACCGACATGCTCGATGTGATTCATGTATGCCTGTCTCCATAGGTCTGTGCCGCTTTGGGTTCACGACTAGCCATGTCGGCCCGGGTTCTCTGTCATATGGATGCTAGCGACACTATCATATACGTGAGCCAAAAGGCGCAAACGGTCCCGGGCCATGCTAAGGAGACACCCATGGAATACCGTGCGTGAGGCCGCAAAGTGATATGAGGTGTTACCGGCTAGATCGATGTGGCTTGGAATCGGGGTCCTGACAGCATTGGTATCAGAGCCGGACTGCCTGTAGGTTCGTTGAGCCAAACTGGTCGATGTCGAGTCTAGAAATGCTTTAGTTATATGTAGGGGAATTGATTGTGGGAGGGAACGTAAGCCTCTTTTACTCCTTTACCCTATGCCTCTGATCTGAGTCATTCTCTTCTCATTCAACCTGGGTTAAGGACTAGGCTCTCTTCTTCTAGCAGATTCACGTGTTACTAATCCGTAGTAGCTTATAGGATTGTTGTTACCAGTCCCAGTTCAGTTTCTACTATTCTTAGTATGTTGCTAATTGGATCAGAACCTTGATATGATGTTGCTGAGTGGTATTGCAAACTGTTGTGGATGTCTCAAATCTTTCTTCTGAGCATTTACAGCTGCTATGCTGTCCAATTTTCCCTAGAAATTCTGATGTCTTTACATTGTGGTTGTGCTTTCAGGTGGCCAACCGTGTTCAAAACCAAGTGGTTCGCCTGACCCGGTGCCTCGACATGCCCGGTCATACTACTATGTTAGTCCGGGTCATGATCGAGACGGGTTACCGTTGGTATCCCGAATACACCGTCGAAGAGCAGTTCCGTGACTTTAATCAAAGCCAATATCTCTGCACCATCAGGATATTTCCTTCTTATCCTGGATCTAGCGAGCCCCTTCACTGTTCCTATGGACTCGGGGTAACTGTTGAGATGGCTGTGCAGGATGCTGCCTATTCCATGATGACCATCTTGCGAGTCCAGACTGGCCTGCTTCGGAACACCGACTTCCGTTACATGCCAGCTTCACTTCTGGGAGCGCAAGGGTATCTTCAAGCTATCTATGCTGACTCCACTCAGGAGGACTCATTAACTCGTACCACTGCCGAGATGCTCGAAGATAAGGATCGAGAGAATCGGGCCTTGAGGATGGAGCTTTTCAATACCCGTGCTGATCATTGGGCCACATTGACTCAGTTTACACCTGCGGTGCAAGCTGGATGTATGGATACAAGGGATCTGTATCCTGTGAGATCAGCTCTGCCAGACATGGTGGATTGGCGTGATGTGGGAGGCATCACCCCACCCCGTGGTCCCCGCAGGCCACCGTTTGTTGGTCCAAGACCTCATCCTAGCCCCTATGGTCCACAGGCTCCTCAGGACTGTCTGTTTCCGGATGGTCACGTTGAACTTCCAGGCTATGGAGGTGACTTCTATGAGAACTACTACGGAGCTGTCCGAGTTAGTAGTAGTACCACTAGTATTGTAGTAGTTGTATCTCCACTATCCTGTGTGACTTGTGGAATATGACTTTGCGTGTAATCGATTCCGGAGGTGTAGACAAATAATGTATAGGAGCTTGGAATGCCTCCGATGAGATGTAATGTCTTTCATCATAGTTGTACTGTAGCCTGGGCTTGTACTAAACTATGTATGATGTGTATGACCGTTGGTATATATATGGCAGTTTTATATTACCATGACATACGGATGAACATCTCTGCATTCCGAGTTATCCATTACATACTGCACTTCCTTGCTAAGTTTGAGCCATCCTTATCTAAACCATTGTCTTGTTTTCTCCTAGGATGGTCAACACCCGCAGCAACCCTGCTGCCTCGGAGCAGGGGGAAGCCAGTGCAGCTAGAGGTGAAAATCTGCCTCACCCGCCTTCTCTGGCCGAAGTAATGCTGGAGGCGGAAAGAAACAAGCGTGAGACCAACCGCCTGCTGGAGCGGATTGAGCAGAACACTGCACGCCACCCACGAAATGACCTGGTGTCAATCAATGACTTTATCAAGCTGTACCCACCAAAGTTCAACCATTCCGTTGAACCCCTCGACGCGGATGACTGGCTTCGCAGCATCACCCACAAGCTACGTTCTGCCAACGTAGCCGAAGCCGACAAGGTTACTTATGCTGCCTATCACCTCGAAGGCCCTGCTAGCCTTTGGTGGGAAAACTTTGAAGCTATGCGCCCGGTCGGCCAAGATACTACTTGGGCTGAATTCAGTGAGGCTTTCCGCGAGCATCACATTCCGGAAGGTCTCATGGATCGCAAGAGGGAGGAGTTCTGCAACTTCACCCAAGGAAGACTGACTGTGGATGCATATAGTCGTGAATTTGGGAATCTGGCACGCTATGCCCCTGAAGAGGTTTCTACTGACGCTAAGAAGTAGGCAAGGTTCCGCAAGGGACTTAGCCCTGAGCTTCGCCGTGATCTCCGTCTGCACGAGTGCACATCCTTTCAAAAGTTGGTCAATAAAGCCATCAGCCCCGAGACAGGCCAAACTGATTATGACGCTTCACGCAAGCACTCCTGTGATTTTGGCTCTTCATCCGGCTCTGGAGCTCAGAAGCGCCGGGTGTGGATCCCAAGCACGGCACTGCCACCCAGGTTCATCCCGAGGCCATCCTTTGAGGCGCCTCGTCCCAACCAGCAATTTGCACCGCCCAAGCCCTATGGTGGCCCCGCTGCTAATGCTGCTCCACGCCCCAATGTGGTGACATGCTTCAAGTGTGGAGAGCCGGGTCACTATAGCCGAGAGTGTCCCCAGAGCAACAACCCCAATCAAACTGGAAAGTCCGTTGGCCGTGGTAAGCCCGCGGGGAAGACTTTCTACGCCAAGCTGGCCACCACTGCATGTGGCCATGTCAATTATGTTTCAGCCGAGGAGGCTCATGAGGATCCCAATGTCGTCCTTGGTACGCTCCTTGTTAACTGCCATCCGGCATCTGTTCTTTTCGATACTGGAGCATCTCATTCATTCATATCCGAGAACTATGCTCGATTGCATAACACGACATTCTGTGACATGCCCTCTACCATGGAAATTCAAACCCCTGGCTCTAGATGGCAAACTTCTAGAGTAAGCCATGGGAACGAAATTCTTGTCGATAGGCTTGTCTTCCTTGCATCCTTAATAGCTCTCAAGTCCTCGGACATAAACATCATCTTGGGTATGGACTGGATGTCAGCTCATTATGCTAAGATCGATTGCGCCACTAGAACCGTTCAACTTACTCACCCATCGGGCAAGATAGTCAATGTCTTAACTCGAGTGGCCAAGCGCCAACTTTACTCCCTATATGCCAACCCCCTTCTAGACCTTGAGGATGTTCTGGTAGTCCGAGACTTTCCGGATGTCTTTCCAGAAGAACTGCCAGGTGTTCCACCTGACAGGGATGTTGAGTTTGTGATAGACCTTGTTCCAGGAACCGTTCCAATTTCTAGAAGACCCTACAAGATGGCACCCTTAGAACTAGCCGAGCTTAAGAACCAACTCGATGAGTCCTTGAAAAAGGGTTTCATCCGTCCTAGTTCCTCTCCTTGGGCTTGCCCCGTCCTCTTCGTCAAGAAGAAGGATGGAACGGATTGAATGGTTGTGGATTACCGACCTGTCTATTTGGTCACCATCAAGAACAAATATCCGCTTCCCAGGATCAACAATCTGTATGATTAGCTCACTGGATCCTCAGTCTTTTCCAAGATGGAATTGAGGTTGGGCTACCATCAAATCAAAATCAGAAACGGGGACATTCCCAAAACGGCCTTTGTTACTCGTTATGGCCAATACGAGTACACCGTCATGTCCTTCGGTTTAACCAATGCCCCAGCCACCTTCTCTCGGTTAATGAACTCGGTTTTCATGGAGTACTTGGATAAATTCGTCGTAGTATATCTCGATGACATACTCATCTACTCCAAGAATGAAGAGGAACATGCCGAACATCTAAGGCTGGTATTGATGAAACTTCGAGAGCATCACCTTTATGCCAAATTCTCCAAGTGTGAATTTTGGTTGCCAGAAGTGACCTATCTAGGCCATGTAATCTCTGGCAAGGGTATTGCTGTCAATCCCGAGAGAGTTCAAGCCGTCCTTGATTGGACTCCACCTGAGACGGTTAAGCAAGTTCGGAGCTTCCTTGGCTTAGCGAGCTATTGCCGCCGCTTCGTCGAGAATTTCTCCAAGGTTGCTAAACCTCTAACTGAACTCCTCAAGAAAGATAAAAAGTTCGAGTGGACTCCACAATGCGAGTTCAGCTTTCAGGAACTGAAAAGACGCCTGACATCTGCTCCCGTACTGGTACCACCAGACTTCTCCAAGGACTTTATTATCTATTGCGACGCCTCGCGACAAGGATTAGGTTGCATACTCATGCAAGATCATCAGGTAATTGCCTATGCTTCACGGCAATTACACCCACATGAGGAAAATTATCCCACACATGATCTAGATCTTGCAGCTGTAGTCCATGCACTTAAAACCTGGCGACATTACCTTCTCGGTAATCGTTGCGAGATCTTCACCGATCACCAAAGTTTGAAATATATCTTCACCCAACCAGATTTGAATCTCAGGCAAAGACATTGGGTCGAGTTGATCTCGGATTGTGACTTAGGAATAACTTACACCCCGGGCAAAGCCAATGTCATGGCTGATGCGCTAAGCCGTAAGTCCTATTGTAACAACCTGATGTTACAACAAAGTCAACCACTTCTCCATGAGGAATTTTGTAAGCTTAATCTTCACATTGTTCCTCGAGGATTCCTTTCCACCCTGGTGGCGAAACCTACCCTTATGGATCAAATCATAACCGCCCAGCGGTATGATAAGGGCATATCCCGGATTAAGGAAAACATCGCTAGCGGAGTTGCTAAATGTTTCTCCATGGATGAGCGAGGTGCTGTCTTCTTCGAGAACCGTCTAGTGGTTCCCAAGAAACAACATCTGCGCCAGTTGATCCTTAAGGAAGCTCATGAATCCCCTCTCACCATTCATCCCGGTAGTACTAAAATGTATCAAGACCTACGCCAGAGGTTTTGGTGGACTAGGATGAAGAGAGAAATTGCTCAATACATTGCTAGCTGCAACGTCTGTCGTCGTGTTAAAGCAGAGCACCAACGGCCTGCTGGCACCCTTCAACCTTTGGCTATTCCTGAATGGAAATGGGATAAAATCAGTATGGATTTCATCATTGGGTTTCCCAGGACCAAGAGAGGGAATAATGCCATCTTCGTCGTGGTCGACCGTCTTTCCAAAGTAGCCCACTTTCTACCTGTTCGTGAGAGTATCACCGCTAGCCAGCTAGCCGATTTATACATCTCCTGAATAGTATCTCTTCATGGTGTTCCATTGGAAATTAACTCAGACCGTGGGAGTCTCTTCACCTCTCGATTTTGGGAAAGTTTCCAAAATGCTATGGGAACTCGTCTCTCCTTTAGTACCGCCTTCCATCCTCAATCAAGTGGTCAAGTAGAGCGAGTTAATCAAATTCTGGAAGATATGCTCCGAGCTTCTGTCATCTCGTTCGGAATAAGTTGGGAGAAATGCCTTCCATTCGCGGAGTTTGCTTATAACAATAGTTATCAAGCCAGCTTTGGCAAGGCTCCTTTTGAAGTTCTCTATGGACGAAAATGTCGAATGCTTCTTAACTGGTCAGAAACCGGGGAAAGACAACTCTTTGGCCCGGATATGATTCGGGAAGCAGAAGAGCAGGTTCGCGTTATTCGTGAGAAATTGAAAACAGCCCAATCTCGTCAAAAGAGTCAATATGACTGTAAACATAAGCCTATGACTTATGAAGTCGACGAGAAGGCTTACCTTCGGGTTACTCCGTTAAAGGGAACCCATCGTTTCGGTATCAAAGGCAAATTGGCCCCTCGTTACATCGGACCCTTTCGCATTCTTGCCAAACAAGGAGAAGTTGCCTACCAGTTGGAACTACCACCACATCTTTCCAGAGTTCACGATGTCTTCCACGTTTCACAACTCAGGCGTTGCTTCGCGGATCCTATCCGTGGAGTGGACCACGAAACGCTTGATCTGCAAGATAACCTCTCTTATCGGGAATATCCCGTTCGCATCCTTGATCAAGCCGAACGTACCACTCAACATCATAATATCAAGTTTCTCAAGGTTCAATGGTCACACCATTCCGAGAAAGAAGCCACTTGGGAAAGGGAGGATCGTCTTTGACTCGAGTACCCCACCTTCTTCCCGGAGGATTCTAAATCTCGGGATGAGATTCTTTTGAGTGGGGGTGAGTTGTCACACCCTAGCTAGTTCAAGCATTAGAATGTGCATCATGTTTAAATTCTTCTTAAATTTGAATTGGGGAAGACAGAACCCCCAACACCCCCTGGAAACAACTAGGGTTTACTAAAAATATTTTCAATGAACCTGAAATGCCCTTCTAAAAAGTTCACCCTCTTTGTCTTGGGTTAAAACCTCTGGCAAAAATTGGCGCACATTTTTCTAGGTCAACAGAAGGTCATTGAATTAAATCATAAGTATTTGAATTTGGGCATTTAAATGCTCAAATAATTCTGGGAATAAATGTTTCCCGTTGGAAATATTCTAAACAGAGCTTACATTTATTTTTAGGATTTTTGGAAATGTTTTAGTATTTTTAATAAAGCTAAACAGTTGCAGTTAAATAAAAAACAGAAACTAAATCAAATAAAAGAGGAGAAAGAAGCCCACCTGGGCCTTACCTGTGCCCAGCCACCTGGCTCAGCCCAGCCTGCTGGCGCTGCCAGTCGTCGTCCTCCTCGCGCCAGAAGGACGCGGAGCGCGTGCTCGCGCGCGCCGGCCACGCGACGGCCACCTCCTACTTCCGCTGACGCGCGGGAGACGCCCTGAAGTGCCACGCGACCCCCACGTCTCCCTCTCATCCTCTCTCATTCTCCCCCTCGTCTCCCTCATCCTCTCCCACGATGGCCGAGCGCGTCCCTCGCTGCTGATCGCCATAGTTGCCACCACAGCCACTCCCTCGCCCCTCCGACGAGCCCATTAGCTCCGCCTCGACTCCCTCGTCCTCCCCATCGAGCCACGCATCGCCGGTGGCCCTGCATTGCCGCCTTCGCCCTCGTCTTCAACCTCGGGCACCCGAGCCATCTCCAGTCGATTCGCCGCCGCCAGGACCTCCCCGAGCTCGCTGACCCCCTCTCCGACTCCGCTGTGATATCCTCTTCCTTTCCCCTCTTCTCTCGTGCTCGTGCTCGTCCCCTAGCTCCATTTTCCACCGCGGCCGAGAGCTTCTCGCCGCCGGCCATAGCGCAGCCGTGGCCACAGCCATGCAAGCCCACAACGGAGCGCCTCACCGTGCTCAGTGCAGCACCAGGAACCCGTAGCCACACCCAGTTCTCCCTCCCGTGCACCGTAGCGTCGAAACCGACCTCGCCCGAACTCCGGCCGCCGCCACGAGCTCGATTTCGGCGAGCTCGCTCCACCCCAGCTCCTCACACTTGCTCCATTGGATGCGCGAGAGCCTGGGCTTTGCACGGGTGGTCTTCGGCATCGATTTGGTCGCCGGAGGGCGTTTTCCGAGCCGCGCCGCCGTCTCGGGCCTCGCCGGCGTCGAGCCGCCGGTGAGTTGACCCAGTTTGACCCCTGGGTGGGCCCAGGTAGACCCCCCTGAGTCTATGACAGGTGGGGCCGGTCTGTTAACTAATTTAGGTTTAGTTTTAGTTAGTTTTAATTAAATCAGTCACTGACATGTGGGCCCAGGCCCCACTGACAACTAATTAGTGTTAATCTAATCTTGCTAATTAGCTGAGAGGCTGACAGAAGGGGCCCACCAGTCAGGTTTGACCTGGGCTGGCGCCTTTGACCTGCTAAGGTCAGCATGATGCAATGCTGACGCAGTAATGCATTTTCTGGATTTATTTTTTTTATTCAGGAAATTCCAGAAAATGTTTAAAACTTCTAAAAATCATAGAAATTCAACTGTAACTCCAAATGAAATAATTTATATATGAAAAATTATCAGAAAAATTCAATCTATCCATCTGTAATGGTTTCATGCATGACAAAACAAGTTTACCTTGCTGTTTAAGCAGAATAAGGAAATGCACTATTAAGGCCATGTTTAATGAGCTAATATTTGAATCTTTGATTCAAATGAGTTCATCCCTTTCTATTCTAGCTTGCATTAGGCCAAAACACATTCATATTGCCATGTCATAGCATGCATCATATTGTTGCATATCGTCATGTGTTGATTGTGTTCCGATGTGTTCCCCGTGGTAGGTTCTGCCTCCGAGGATATTCACGAGTATCCAACCGAGGGGCAGTATCCCGCTACCACTCCATCAGGCAAGCAACCATTGATCATTCCGATACAAACCCATGTTCTCGCTTCTGCTCTTGTTTACTGCAATAAGACAACGCGATTCAAACTGCTGTGGGCTACGGTAGTTGAACCCTTATCCTCTGCATGACCTGTCATTGCCACGGTAACTAGATGAAACCCACTAGCATGTGTAGGAGTTGATTGAGCCATGTATGTGATTCCTAACTTGCTATGCTAGCTATGCTTAGAGTTGTGTCAGGTCAGGTTCATCTGGGTGATGGGCTAGAGTGAAATGCTTATGTCGGTAATGTGAGGGATGTGTTGAACATGTTTTGGTAAAGGTATCGATGAGAGGCCATGTAGGAGTACATGGTGGGTTGTTTCATTGAGGCCGTCCCTAGGAACTGAGATCTATATGTGTGATTTTAAGATTCAGCTACTACCATGCATTGGGATCCTTAATTGACCCTCTCGGCTTCTTAATCACCCTAGTACTCTGTCCAGGAGTTGCAAATAGTTTCTGGTGTTTGTAGGTTATGTGTTGGCGGCCGTGCGTAGCGCTGACCCTAGGGGTGAGCTATGTTGCGGTAGATACACCGTGGCCGGGTATGCCGGGCGCCCGTTTGGCGTCTCGGGACCCTGTTCACATTGTTCGGGGTCGTATGTGGAAACCTCGGCCGGACTCCCTGCGGATGGAACCTGGATAGGCGATAAACCTGGACTAGAGACTTAAGTGTTTAGGTAGGCCGTGGCCTACACCCTCGCTGGGCTTCCGCTTGAAGGTTGCCGAGTACATGTCGTGTAAGCGGCGGTAAGTGGTGAAAGCGTGTATGAAGAAGTACACCCCTGCAGGGTATAAAACTATTCGAATATCCGCGTCCGCGGTAAAGGACTACTTGGTTACCTATACAGTTCATAGACAAGTTAATGGACACTACTAAAAGACTCAAGATAAGTGTGAGTACCGAGGATGGCCCTCTCGTAGGATGACGAGGGAGGATCCCCGGTGGAGTATTGTGTTGGTGAGTAGTGGACTCGTGTGCGAAAACTATTTTACTGGTGAAGTTCCGTAGGATAGCTTAGCCAAGAGTCAAAGCTGGCTTGCTGCATTAACCCCACCACCTTCTTGAGAATAAGCATGTATAGTAGGTTCTGATGTAAGACTTGCTGAGTACCTTTGTACTCATGTTTGCTTAATTACTGTTTCAGAGGACACCGCCCACTCCGATGGGTTCGACGTAGACCTTGACGTCGACGAGTGACTAGCCACCCAGGTGGTGATCTCGGCCATGGCGGGCCCTATGTAGATAGTCAGGCTTCGAGAAGCCTTCTTTCTTTCTAGAGTCTGTACTCAGACAAGTTGCTTCCGCATGTGCTTGTATGAGTGTATGACTTGAGTGCCGGGTCATGTGACCCCTATCTGTATGAACATGTTATGTATGGCTCTCTGGAGCCTTTAAATAAAGTACTTGAGTTGTAGAGTTTTGTTGTGATGCCATGTTGTATGTACTCATATCGGGCATATTGTGTGTATGATTGAAATGCTTGGTATGAGTGGGATCCGACAATCTAGTTGTTTATCCTTGGCAGCCTTTCTTATGGGGAAATGTAGTCTAGTGTTCCTCGAGCCATAGTAGTCCGCTATAGCCCGGTTCACCGGAGTCCTGCTAGCCCAGCACTACTGCTCAGGACACTTGACTGGCCGGCATGTGTTTCACTTCGTTCCTATGTCTGTCCCTTCGGGGAAATGTCACACGATGATATCCGGAGTCCTGCCTAGCCTGCTACAGCCCGGGTTCCCCGGAGTCCTGTTAGCCCAGTGCTACAGCCCGGAATCACTCGCTGATGACCGACATGCTCGATGTGATTCATGTATGCCTGTCTCCATAGGTCTGTGCCGCTTTGGGTTCATGACTAGCCATGTCGGCCCGGGTTCTCTGTCATATGGATGCTAGCGACACTATCATATACGTGAGCCAAAAGGCGCAAACGGTCCCGGGCCATGGTAAGGCGACACCCGTGGAATACAGTGCGTGAGGCCGCAAAGTGATATGAGGTGTTACCGGCTAGATCGATGTGACTTGGAATCGGGGTCCTGACACAACGCATGGCGATTGATGGGATGTGGGCATCTCCGCTTCCCCATGCAGCCTCAACAACTGTTTGACTTGACAAGAGCCTACTGCATGCAGAGAAAGATCATCATTGCGTGGGATCATGGAGGCCGGCGGTTGGCCTCCCTCCGGCTCATTGAGGGGAGGGACGGACCCCCCTTGCTCGTATCCATCTTCTCGCAGCTTGCTCCTCCTTCTTCTTCTTTGTCTTGCCATCTTGTCGTAGCATCCATGGTGCCGAACAGGAGGTTCTCTGTGCCGTAGAAGGGACCCCCCGGGGGAGCCTGGGCTACTTCCTCAAAGAAGAGGCTTGGATGCCCTTGCGACACTGGCGAGGGGCAGGAGGTAACGCGGCCTTGGTATGAGCAGCCTCCGCATGGCTTTTCGATCCTTCTGTATGCATGCGCGCAGAGCTTTGTGCAGGGTGGCAGTGCCCAGCGCCGCGGGGTTCGGAGTCGCGGTGGACAGGCCGAGGCTGCGCGGCCAACCGGCCCACGAACCCACGCCGAGGGTACCTCGCGTGAGTTCATGGTGTGGGCGGCAGTGACATCGCGCACATAGATCCGGCTCCCGAGGTTCTTTGCCGAGGAGATGCCCCCAAGGGGGCCACTCGAGCTGTGGCTGCAACACCCCAGGTGCTACAGCATAGCCACGGGGCGGAGGTCGAGGTTGTCCCCCGTGCAACGTTTTCATGACTCGAGGATGGGGCGAGGTCGCCCGCGCCTGTTGTCCAGAGGGGGCACTCGCCATCCACTTCGAGTATAATGGTGCCTCCATGCTGTTCTTCAATGTCTTCGACGAAGACGGACGGCGCCTGGAGTGTTGCTCTGTGATACGTCCATTTTGCATCATGCTTTTATATTCATATTTATTGCATTATGGGCTGTTATTACATATTATATCACAATACTTATGCCTATTCTCTTATTTTATAAGGTTTACATGAAAAGGGAGAATGCCGCCAGCTCGATTTCTGGACTGGAAAAGGAGCAAATATTAGAGACCTATTATGCACAACTCCAAAAGTCCTAAAACTTCACAAAGCATGTTTTTGGAATATACAAAAAAAATATTGGGCACAGAAAGTACCGGAGGGGGGCCACCAGCTAGCCACAAGGGTGGAGGGCACGCTCTACCCCCTTGGGCGCGCCCCCCAACCTTGTGGGCCCCCTGGTAGGCCTTCGGTGCCCATCTTTCGCTATATGGTGTGTTTCGACCTGGAAAAAATCAGAAGGAAGCTTTTGGGACAAACCACCGCCGTCTCAAGGCGGAACCTGGGCAGAACCAATCTTGGGCTCCCGTGGAGCTGTTCTACCGGGGAAACATCCCTCCGGGAGGGGGAAATCGAAGCCATCGTCATCACCAATGATCCTCTCATCAAGAGCGGGTCCATCAACATAAACATCGTCACCAGCACCATCTCCTCTCAAACCCTAGTTCATCTCTTGTATTCGATCTTAGTCCCAAAACCTCAGATTGGTACTTGTGGGTTGCTAGTAGTGTTGATTACTCCTTGTAGTTGATGCTAGTTGGTTTATCCAGTGGAAGATTATATTTTCAGATTCTTAATGATAATTAATACTCCCCTAATTATGATTATGAATATGCTTTGTGAGTAGTTATGTTTGTTCCTGAGGACATGGGAGAAGTCTTGTTATAAATAATCATGTGAATTTGGTATTCGTTCGATATTTTTATGAGATGTATGTTGTCTCTCCTCTAGTGGTGTTATGTGAACATCGACTACATGACACTTCACCATTATTTGGGCCTAGGCGAAAGGCATTGGGAAGTAATAAGTAGATGATGGGTTGCTAGAGTGACAGAAGATTAAACCCTAGTTTATGCATTGCTTTGTAAGGGGCTGATTTGGATCCATATGTTTCATGCTAGGTTTAGGTTTACCTTAATTCTTCTTTCATAGTTGCGGATGCTTGCGAGAGGGGTTAATCCTAAGTGGGAGGCTTGTCCAAGGAAGGACAGCACCCTAGCACCGGTCCACCCACATATCAAATTATCAATGTAAGGAACGCAAATCATATGAGCATGATGAAAACTAGCTTGGCAACAATTCCCATGTGTCCTCGGGAGCACTTTGCTTTATATAAGAGTTTGTCCATGCCTTACATTTGCTACAAAAAGGATTGGGCCATCTTGCTGCACCTTGTTTACCTTTATTACTTGTTACCCGTTACGATTTTTCTTATCCCGAAACTATCTGTTACCGATAATTTCAGTGCTTGCAGAGAATACCTTGCTGAAAACCACTTGTCATTTACTTATCGAAAGGACTACGATAGATCCCCTATACTTGTGGGTCTTCAAGACTATTTTCTGGCACCGTTGCCGAGGAGTGAAGCGCCTTTGGTAAGTGGAATTTGTTAAGGAAACACTTATATAGTGTGCTAAATTTACTGTCACTTGTTACTATGGAAAATAATCCTTTGAGGGGCTTGTTCGGGGTATGTTCACCTCTACCCAAACCGCAATTAGTTTCCCCTTAACCTATTGCACCTACCTAAAATATTTATTATTAAATTCCTCCGAGTATGATAGCGAAACTGCTAGCTAATCCTTATGCAGGCAATGGAACATTACATCCTGATATGCACCTAATCTATGTGGATGAAGTTTGTGGATTATTTAAGCTTGCAGGTATGCCCGAGGGTGTTGTCAATAAGAAGGTATTCCCTTTATCTTTGAAGGGAAAGGCATTAAAATGCTATAGGCTATTGGATGATATTGGATCATGGGACTACAACCGATCGAAATTGGAATTTCATTAGAAGTTTTATCCTATGCATCTGGTTCATTGTGAACGGAATTATATATATATAATTTTTGGCCTCATGAAGGAGAAATTATCACTCAAGCTTGGGGCAGGCTTAAGTTAATGTTATATTCATGCCCCAATCATGAACTCTCAAGAGAAATTATTATTGACTTTTTTATGCTCGGCTTTCTCATAATGATCGATCCATGCTCGATACTTCTTGTACTAGTTCCTATATGAAGAAGGATACTGGATTCAAATGGGATTTATTGGAAAGAATTAAACGTAACTCTGAAGATTGGGAACTCAACAAAGGTAATGAGTCAGGTATAAACCTTAAGTTTGATTGTGTTAAATCTTTTATGGATGCTGATGCTTTTCATGATTTTAGCACTAAATATGGACTTGACTCTGAGATAGTAGCTTCTTTCTGTGAATCTTTTGCTACTCATGTTGATCTCCCCAAGGAGAATTGGTTTAAATACCATCCTCGCTTTGAATTTAAAGTAGTTGAACCTACTAAAGTTGAAGAAGAAACTATTATTTATAATGTTGATCCTATTGTTCCTACTGCTTATATTGAGAAACCGACATTCCCTGTTAGAATAAAGGATCATGCTAAAGCTTCAACTGTGGTAAACAAAAGTAATATTAGTACACCCAAACCCTCTGATAAAATTAAAGTTGAACCTAGTATTGCTATGGTTAAAGATCTCTTGGCTGATAATATTGATGGGCATGTTATTTATTTCTATGATGAAGCTGCTAGGATTGCTAAACCAGATACTAAAGATAAACATAGACCTATTGTTGGCATGCCTGTTGTTTCTGTTAAAATAGGAGATCATTGTTATCATGACTTATGTGATGTGGGTGCTAGTGTGAGTGCAATACCTTATACCTTATATAAATAAATTATGAATGCTATTGCACCTGCTGAGATAGAAGATATTGATATTACTATTAAGCTTGCTAATAGAGATATTATATCACCAATTGGGATTGTTAGAGATGTTGAAGTCTTGTGTGGGAAAATTAAATATCCTACTAATTTTCTTGTTCTTGGTTCCCCACAAGATAATTTTTGTCCCATTATATTTGGAAGACCTTTCTTGAATATCGTTAATGCTAAGAGATAGATTGCGAGAAAGATATTGTTACTATTGGTTTAGGGGACATGTCTCATGATATTAATTTCTCTAAATTTCATAGACAACCCCATGATAAATAATTTCATAGTAAGGATGAAATTATTGGTCTTGCTTCTATTGTGGTGCCTCCTGCTGATCCTTTAGAACAATATTTGCTAGACCATAAAAATGATATGTTTATGAATGAAAAAGGGAAATAGATGAAGTATTCTTTAATCAAGGACCTATTTTGAAACACAATTTTCCTATTGAAATCCTTGGAGATCCTCCTCCACCCAAGGGTGATCCCATGTTTGAGCTTAAACAATTACCAGATACTCTGAAATATGCTTATCTTGATGAAAAGAAGATATATCCTATTATCATTAGTGCTAACCTTTCAGAGCATGAAGAAAAGAAATTATTAAAATCTCTAAATAAGCACCGTGCCGCTATTGGATATACTCTTGATGATCTTAAGGGCATCAGTCCACTCTATGTCAGCACAAAATTAAATAGGAGAAAGATGCTAAACCAGTTGTTGATCATCAACGGCGGTTAAATCCTAAGATGAAAGAAGTGGTAAGAAATGAAATACTAAAGCTTCTGGAGGCAGGTATAATTTATCTTATTACTGATAGTCAATGGGTAAGCCCTGTTCATTGTGTCCCTAAGAAGGGAGTTATTACTGTTGTTCGTAATGATAAGAATGAATTGATTCCACAAAGAATTGTTCCAGGTTATAGAATGGTAATTGATTTTCGCAAATTAAATAAATCTACTAGAAAAGATCATTACCCTCTACCTTTTATCGATCAAATGCTAGAAAGACTATCCAAACATACTCATTTTTGCTTTCTATATAGTTTCTGGTTTCTCTCAAATACCTGTGTCAAAAGATGATCAAGAGAAAAACACTTTTACTTGCCCTTTCGGTACCTTTGCTTATAGACATATGCATTTTGGTTTAAGCAATGCACCTGCTACCATTCAAAGATGTATGACTGCTATATTCTCTGACTTTTATGAAAAGATTGTTGAGGTTTTCATGGATGATTTCTCCATTTACGGAACTTCTTTTGCTGATTTCTTAAGCAACCTTGACCGAGTTTTGCAGAGATGTGAAGAAACTAATCTTGTCTTGAATTGGGAGAAGTGCCACTTTATGGTTAATGAAGGTATTGTCTTGGGGCATAAAATTTCTGAAAGAGGTATTGAAGTTGATAAAGCTAAAGTAGACGCTATTGAAAAGATGTTGTGTCCTAAAGATATCAAAGGTATCAGAAGTTTCCTTGGTCATGTTGGTTTCTATAGGAGGTTTATTAAAGACTTCTCAAAAATTTCTAGAACTCTCACTAATCTCTTGCAAAAATATGTTCCTTTTGTTTTCGATGATGATTGCGTAGAAGCATTTGGAATGCTTAAGAAAGCCTTGATATCTGCACCTATTGTTCGGCCACCTAATTGGAATTTACCCTTTGAAATTATGTGTGATGCTAGTGATTATGTTGGTGATGTTCTAGGACAAAGAGTAGATAAGAAATTAAATGTTATCTAGTACGCTAGTAAAACCCAAAACGGTGCCCAGAGAAATTATGCTACTACTGAAAAAGAATTTTTAGCAGTTGTATTTGCATGTGATAAGTTCAGACCTTATATTGTTGATTCCGAAGTAATTGTTCACATTGATCATGCTGGTATTAAATATCTTATGGAAAATAAAGATGCTAAACCTAGACTTATTAGATGGGTTCTCTTGCTACAAGAATTTGATTTGCATATTATTGATAGAAAGGGAGCTAAAACCCCGTTGCAGACAACTTGTCTAAGTTAGAAAATGTTCTTGATGACCCACTACCTATTGATGATAGCTTTCCTGATGAACAATTAAATGTCATAAATGCTTCTCATAATACCCCGTGGTATTCTGATTATGCTAATTATATTGTTGCTAAATTTATACCACCTAGTTTCAAATACCAGCAAAAAATTAAGACATTATTTCTGGGATGACCCACACCTTTATAAAGAAGGAGTAGATGGTGTTATTAGATGTTGTGTACATGAGAATGAACAAGAACAGATCCTACGTAATTGCCACTCCGAATCTTATGGAGGACACCACGCTGGAGATAGAACTGCACAAAGGTATTGTAATATGGTTTCTACTGGCCCACTCTCTTTAGGGTTGCCCGTAAATTTGTCTTGTCTTGTGATGAATGCCAGAGAATTGGTAATATTAGTAGACGCCAGGAAATGCCTATGAACTATTCACTTGTTATTGAACCATTTGATGTTTGGGGCTTTGATTATATGGGACCTTTTACTTCCTCTAATGGGTATACACATATTTTAATTGTTGTTGATTACGTTACTAAATGGGTAGAAGCTATTAGAACTAGTAGTGTTGATCCTAACACTTCTATTAAGATGCTTAAAGAAATTATTTTTCCGAGGTTTGGAGTCCCTAGATATTTAATGACTAATGGTGGTTCACATTTTATTCGTGGTGCTTTCCATAAAATGCTTGCTAAATATGATGTCAACCATAGAATTGCATCGCCATATCATCGTCAGTCTAGTGGTCAAGTAGAATTGAGTAAGAGAGAGCTTAAATTAATTTTGCAAAATACTATTAATAGATCTAGAAAGAATTGGTCTAAGAAACTCGATGACGCATTATGGGCTTATATCCTGTATAAAATGCTTTATGGAAAAGCATGTCACTTACCTCTTGAATTAGAACATAAGGCATATTGGGCTATTAAAGAGCTCAGTTATGATTTCAAACTTGCCGGTGAGAAGAGGTTATTTGACATTAGCTTAGTTGATGAATGGAGAACCCAAGCCTATGAGAATGCCAAGTTGTTTGAAGAAAATGTTAAAAGATGGCATGATAAAAGGATACAAAAGCGTGAGTTTAATGTAGGTGATCATGTTTTGCTATACAACTCTTGTTTAAGATTTTTTGCAGGAAAGCTTCTCTCTAAATGGGAAGGTCCCTACATTATCGAGGAGGTTTATCGTTCCAGTGCCATAAAGATCAACAATGCCAAAGGCACAAATCCGAAGGTGGTAAACAGTCAAAGAATCAAACATTATATCTCAGGTACTCCCAAAAATGTTGAGACCAATATAATTAATACCGTAACACTAGAGGAGTACATAAGGGACACTTTCCAGAATGTTCCAGACTCCGAAAAGGAATAGGTATGTGGTACGTAAGTAAACCGACTCCAAAACATTTCCAATGATATTTTTTCTCCGTTTTGGAATATTTAAAAAATTAGGAAAATTTAAAGTAGTCCGAAAGAGACACTAGGCCACCACAAGGGTGGAGGGTGCGCCCTACCCCCCTATGCACGCCCCCTGTCCTTGTGGCCACCTCGTGTGCCTTCCGGACTCTGTTTTCTTGCATGATACTTCTTATGGTTGGTAAAAAATCATTATATAATCTCCCGAAGGTTTTGACCACCGTACCACGGCAAAATCCCCTATTTTCATTTTGAGTGGTTTATGCAACAGATTTGGAGTAAGATGTCGTCCCAAGATTCGGAGGGAGAGAGCTACATGGCTGATTATATCACAAACCCAAAGGTATATGGGGATGTGGAACATTATGGTTGGACCAGGAGGAAGAAGAAGACTATGATCCAAAGAGAAGGAGGAGACAAGCTCCGATGAAGAGGATGATCCACTACCTCAACCTGGCAATATGCATGTGGAGTTCAAGAAGTCAAGCCTCCCTAAGGTCCAATCTATCCCACCTCATTTTTCGCAGGACAACAAGGCGGCATTATGCAAAAAGGTAATGAAACTCGGGCTCGAGAATGAGGATATGAGGGAGGAAAATTTTAGCCTCAGACGCAAGCTAGAGAAGAAGAATGCAACAACTCCTTCATCACCACCTCTGAAGAAAGAGACATAAATACATGGGTATGGGCACTCCCCTTGGCAACCGCCAAGCTTGGGGGAGTGCCCCGGTATCATATCACCATCACACCTCTATATTTATTGTTTTTCCGTAGTTCAATCCTTTTGGTTATATCTTGATCTAGTAGAATAAAGTTTTAGTATGATCTAGCTTTGAGTTTTTGCTTCGATCCCTATCTATGTAATCGAGTCCTTGAGATATATAATAAAGAGTAGTTTTGAGTTGAGGGCTTTGCTTTCGTGCTATGATCTTGAGGGAATAAAATAAAAGATAGAATAAAAATAAATAAAAAGATCATATATTGATCTTATGCAGAGTAATGACTTCACATATAAAGAGTATGATGAATAAAAGCTGTTGAGAGTTGACAAACATAGTTTTGGTCATTGTTGCGATTAATAGGAAGTAATAAAGAAAGAGAGGCTTCACATATAAATATACTATCTTGGACATCTTTTGTAATTGTGAGCACTCATTAAAATATGGCATGCTAATAAGTTGATGTTGGAAAAGGAAGACAACATAATGAGTTATGTTGTCTTATATCTGAATAGAAGTTATATTGTCATGGATCATCCAACATGTTGAGCTTGCCTTTCCCTCTCATGCTAGCCAAATTCTTTGCACCAAGTAGAGATACTAGTTGTGCTTCCAAACATCCCTTAAACTTGTTTTGCCATGAGAGTCCACCATACCTACCTATGGATTGAGTAAGATCCTTCAAGTAAGTTATCATCAATGCAAGCAATAAAAGTTGCTCTCTAAATATGTATGATCTATTAGTGTGCAGAAAATAAGCTTTATATGAACTTGTGATGTGGAAGAATAAAAACGACGGACTGCATAATAAAGGTCCTTATCACAAGCGGCAATATAAAGTGATGTTCTTTTGCATTAAGATTTTGTGCATCCAACCATAAAAGCGCATGACGACCTCTGCTTCCCTCTATGAAGGGCCTATCTTTTACTTTTATCTTCTACCCTTATACAAGAGTCATGGTGATCATCACCTTTCCTTTTTATACTTTTTCCTTTGGCAAGCACTATGTGTTGGAGAGCCGAATATATCCACTCGGATGTATGTTTTCATAAAGTATCATTGTTGACATTACCCTTGAGGTAAAAGGTTGGGAGGCGAAACTATAAGCCCCTATCTTCCTCTGTGTCCGATTGAAACTTTGAACCCATAAGTACTGCGTGAGTGTTAACGATTGTAAAAGATTATATGATAGTTGAGTATGTGGACTTGTTGAAAAGCTGTTGAATTGACTCTTTCCGATGTTATGATAAACTGCACTTGCTTTAATGACTGAGATCATAGTTTGTTAGTTTTAAATGAAGTTTCTGATTCATACTTTACTTTGTGAACGAATTGTTACTTTAGCATAAGAAATTATACGACATTATATGTTGTTGTTATAAAGATGATCATGATGCCCTCATGTCTGTATTTTATTTTTATCGACACCTCTATTTCTAAACATGTAGACATATTTATCGATATCGGCTTTCGCTTGAGGACAAGCGAGGTCTAAGCTTGGGGGAGTTGATACGTCCATTTTGCATCATGCTTTTATATTGATATTTATTGCATTATGGGCTGTTATTACACATTATATCACAATACTTATGCCTATTCTCTCTTATTTTGTAAGGTTTACATGAAGAGGGAGAATGCCGGGAGCTGGAATTCTGGACTGGAAAAGGAGCAAATATTAGGGACCTATTCTGCACAACTCCAAAAGTCCTGAAACTTCACGGAGCATGTTTTTGGAATATATAAAAAATATTGGGCGAAGAAAGTACCAGAGGGGGGCCACCAGCCAGCCACAAGAGTGGAGGGTGCGCCCCCTGACCTTGTGGACCCCCTGGAAGGCCTTCGGTGCCCATCTTTGGCTATATGGTGTGTTTTGATCTGGAAAAAAATCAGAAGGAAGCTTTCGGGATGAAGCGCCACCGTCTCTAGGCGGAACCTGGGCAGAACCAATCTAGGGCTCTAGCAGAGCTGTTCTGCCGGGGAAACATCCCTCCCGAAGGGGGAAATCGAAGCCATCGTCATCACCAACGATCCTCTCATTGAGAGGGGGTCAATCTCCATCAACATCTTCACCAGCACCATCTCCTCTCAAACCCTAGTTCATCTCTTGTATTCGATCTTGGTCCCAAAACCTCAGATTGGTACCTGTGGGTTGCTAGTAGTGTTGATTACTCCTTGTAGTTGATGCTAGTTGGTTTATCCGGTGGAAGATTATATTTTTAGATTCTTAATGATAATTAATACTCCTCTGATTATGACTATGAATATGCTTTGTGAGTAGTTACATTTGTTCCTGGGGACATGGGAGAAGTCTTGTTATAAGTAATCAGGTGAATTTGGTATTCATTCGATATTTTGATGAGATGTATGTTGTCTTTCCTCTAGTGGTGTTATGTGAACGTCGACTACATGACACTTCACCATTATTTGAGCCTAGGGGAAGGCATTGGGAAGTAATAAGTAGATGACGTGTTGCTAGAGTAACATAAGCTTAATCACTAGTTTTATGCGTTGCTTCGTAAGGGGTTGATTTGGATCCATATGTTTCATGCTATGGTTAGGTTTACCTTAATTCTTCTTTCGTAGTTGTGGATGCTTGCGAGAGGGGTTAATCATACGTGGGAGGCTTGTCCAAGGAAGGGTATGACCCAAGCACCGGTCCACCCACATATCAAATTATCAAAGTAACGAACACGAATCATATGAGCATGATGAAAACTAGCTTAACAACAATTCCCATGTGTCCTCGGGAGCGCTTTGCTTTATATAAGAGTTTGCCCAGGCTTGTCCTTTGCTACAAAAAGGATTGGGCCACCTTGCCGCACCTTGTTTACTTTTATTACTTGTTACCTGTTACGATTTGTCTTATCCCAAAACTATATGTTACCGATAATTTCAGTGCTTGCAGAGAATACCTTGCTGAAAACCACTTGTCATATCCTTCTGCTCCTCGTTGGGTTCGACGCTCTTAGTTATCGAAAGGACTATGATAAATCCCCTATACTTGTGGGTCATAACTTTGGGAGAGGCAGTCCATGCGGCGCGGCCACGGGCCCTGAACATGCCCCTGGCCTTGCCGACAGCTCCTCCAGTAGCAGCGGCAACTCCCTGGAATCCAGCGACTCTCCCGAGCCCAACGATTCTCCAGAGTCCAGCGACGACAGCTACGTGCCGGCGAGATCCCGCCATGCCTGGAGCGCAGTAGCGGTGTCCACTCGGCGTTGTCGGTGATACCCGGTGGCTGGGGTCCTTCGAGGTCTTCTTCTTCTGTTTCCCTGTGCGGAATTGTGATGAGCCCCATGGGGGTATGTAAAAAATTGTAGCGCTTTTGCTCCAATGTTATCCTTCCTAGTATGATGTTGAAATTGCGTGTCTTGCTCCAGCACGGTTCCCCCTTTTTCGTTCTCGCGGTAGCTTAGTGCTCTATGCCGACAAGTCCCAGTCCCCAGGCAGGCTTCAGTCGTCGCTGGTATGCAGGTCACGATGTCGTGGTCAAGGCCAGGAGGTGAGCGGCCCGAGGTCCGGTAAGAGCCCCTGAGGCGCGATGCTCAAGAGGTCCCCTTTGGCGTGCAAGCAGCTCCCTGAAGGCCGAAAAGGAAAGTGGCATTGCCCGAGCAAGGTTGCGTGAGTCCAGATATTGTATCGTGAGGTTTACATTGATATGTATGGGTGATTTATCTTGGTAAGCCTATGGTGATTCCCTTGCGCGGCGCCTAATCGTGCCTTAGTGGTGACGCTTCTAGGTAGGGCTCATGCCGGTCCCCCCTTTTCCTCGCTCATCTAGATGCTTTAAGTCCTCGGGTCCCAGCCCTCGAGCAAGGCTCGGCCGCCGCTGGTATGCCAGGTCGCGATGTTGTGGTCAAGGCGAAGGGTGAGGGCTCGAGAGCCAGTGGGAGCCCTTGAGGCGCGATGCTCAGGGCCCCCCGTTTAACATGCAAGCAAATTGCATGGAAAAGGGATGGTCGGCGGGGCTGCCCGTAGTTAAGCTTCGGAGGTTCCTGCGAGTTAATCCAAGGAGGAGAATATAACACATAACTGTGCTTGCTGTCCTGCCGCTGACCCTTCCACAAGAAGACAAAGGCACTGAGGATCTAGTGACGTGACGTGCGTGGGGCAGGCCGCGAGCCAGAGCTCGATATCTCAGATTTGTTAGCATTGCAGGGACGGACCCGAGCACAAGCACCGTGCCAGCATGTGTAGCCCCCGTTGTGGGATGAGCAAGAGGCAGGTCAGCAGCGCGGGGAGGCCGCAAGGGGCGATAAATCACCAGGCAGGCGGGTGATGATCCTAAGGCAACTCATGGATAGGGTAAAGCCAGTTCTGATAAATGTAAAGAACAATACATGATGCAGGGACGGACCCACACGGCTTGGGGATAATGCATCCTGAGGGGCTCCCCCAGCTGAACAAACCGAAAATGTCACCTGACACCATTGCTAAAGAAGTGTTAAGGTAGCCAAAGACGCGCGCTGTTGAAGTCGCTCCTCACGAGCCGCCCAGTTCTTGAACCTCACGAGGCTCTGGAGGCTCGGGGGGCTCGCGAGGATCTGTCATCACCTCCGATAGGATCGCCTGATGCCTGGCCTCATGAGCCGCCAGGATGCCCCACATGCGGCGCTAGTGCGCGGCAGCCGTGTTCAGCAAACCTAAAGGCATGCGAACATAGCTGTGAGGTGGGCCCTCACACTGGCCAACACGGGACGGTCAGAAGAGCTCCTGAGACATAGCCCTGTTGAGCCCTGGGATGTTGACGCAAGCGCGCAGCTCGCTGCCCTCATCAGGGGCAGCAGCTATAGTCGGGGGTGTGCAATGGCGCTCGCCACGCATGGCTTGCGCCTCCTGAAGCTCCTTGATCGCCTCGGTGATGAATTCCTGAGCACCTGGCACCTCGCGCCCTGCGCTCTCTTTGCAGAAACGCGCGTTGAAGCGCGCCTCCACATGGTGCCCGAGCGCCTCCCTTGTGACGTTGGCCAGGTCTGAGGCCCTCCAGAGAAGATCCCCCGAGCCTAGCCTGAGAGGGGCGCCGGGCATGCCTTCCTATGCGAGAGGGGAAGGCGCCCCGTCAGTGGGCGCAGGTCCTGAGGCAGGGCCACTGGCTACCCCATCCTCCTGAGTTCCAAGGTGGAGTAGCTGCTTATTCTTCTTAGGGACGACCTCAGGGGGTAGCCGGCGCCTTCGCCATCCAGGTTCTCGACTACCGTAGCCTGGCAGGCGCACTCGAGGGAGCACACCGCATCCTTTTCGTCACAAGCGACTGTGATGATGCCGCAGCTTCCTAGCATCTTGAGGACATTATAGCCATGGTGGGTCACAGCCATGAACTTGGCCAGGGCCGGGTACCTGAGGATGGCGTTGTACGTGAGGTGAATGTGGGCGACGTCGAAGTCGATGAGCACAATGCGGTAGATGTTGTGATTGCCGAAGGTGACAGGGAGGTGGATCTGCCCTATCGGGGTGGTGGAGCCGTCGGTCACTCCTGAGAAGGGCTTGGTAGGCTGAAGCTAGTTGTATGGAACCTGGAGCCTGTCAAACGTCTCGACAGAGAGAACTTGAGCCTTGCGCCGCCATCGATGAGTGTCTTGGTGACGAGGAAGTTGCTGATGATGGGCGAGCAGAGCATCGGGAGGGCGCCGGCTGTGGCTGCACACTTGAGCTGGTCGGAAGAGTCGAAGTTGATGACGTACTTGGACCACCTGAGCGGATGTGTCGCCTCGATCTTGGGGAGGGTTGCGTTCACCTCATGAGCGAACTGCTTGAAGATGCGATGGGAGGCAGGGGCCTGAGCGCTGCCTAGGATGCAAGCGATGGCACGAGGCTCTTGGAAGCCCCCAGCCCCCTCGTCCTAGCGGTGATCATCATTCCTTCTTGGTGGTGGTGGCAGCGGAGGAAGGCCAGTGTTACCCTGAGGGCGGTCCTCACGAGGCTGGTCTCGCCAGGGACCCTCGCGAGGCTGGCCCGACCAGTGGTCCTCATGAGGCTGATCACGCCATTCTTGGCGGGGGTCACAGCCTCCCCAGCGTCCTCCGCCTCGGCCTCCTCTGCAGTCGTAGCCTCGATCATTGCAGTCGGGGCGACAATCAAGGCGCCCCTCGCGGATGGCCCTGAGCTCCTGGTAGTCATTGGTGTTGTGGCTGTGCACGTTGTGGAAGACACAGAATGGGCGGCTGCCCTTGGATGACTCTGGGTGGTCACAGCCGCACTACATCTCAGGTTCAGTTGCAAGCACAGATGGCCCCTTGTGCTTCACATCCTTGGTCTTGGCCTTCTTGTCTTCTGGGTTAGCCTCCGGTAGCTCCAGGAGGGAGAGGCGACCTTCTTCAGCTCTCGCACACTTGGTTGCCATGTTGAACATCTCCAGAGCCGTGCACAGGTCCTCATGTATGGCGAGCTCCTCCTTCATCTTGACGTCGCGGACGCCATCAGCGAACACAGAGATGATGGCCTCATCCGACACCTTGGGGATCTTGAGGCGAACACTGTTGAAGCGCTAGATGTACTTCTATAAGGTCTCTCCTGGCTGCTGCTTGATGCACCGCAGGTCAGCCGTAGCTGGTGGGTAGTCGTGAGTGCCCTGGAAGTTGGCGACGAAACGCTCTCGCATCTCGTCCCATGAAGAGATCGATCTCGGGGGAGGTTCAGGAGCCACGAGCGTGCGCCGTCTTTGAGGGCCATGGGAAACCAATTTGCCATAACCTTGTCATCACCGTTGGCCGCCTCGATGCTTAGCTCGTAGAGCTGCAGGAACTCGGCAGGGTTGGGGGTGCCATCATAGTCTGGAGGCAGGTCGGGCTTGAACTTCCCTGGCCAGATGATGCTGCGTAGCTCCAGAGTGAACGCACGGCACCCCGCTATGGTCATGGGAGCCCGCCATAGAGATGGAGCCTGGTCTTCACGCTCGCGCGCCACCACCGCGGGCGGAGCGCGGTCTTGACGTGGCAGTGCTGGGAGCGCACACGCATCTCCTTGCGACAGCTGTACCATCTGGCAGCTTGCCTCGTCGCGTGCGGGCACCCTGCACTGTAGATCGCGCCGAGGAGCCTCCCGCCTTGGCTCGATGATGGCGTCCTGCCTGGGAGGTGGAGGAGGTGCTCCGTGAGCTACGTCACCCACGGCAGGCGACGGGTGAGGCAGTGAGCGAGATGGTGCAGGAGACTCTCTGGCGGCGCTGATGAGCTCGACGATGCGGTCCAGCCAGTCCTTGTAGTGGTCATCGACCGGGCGGTAGCGTAGAAGCTCGTGTGCCATGAGCAATGCAGCCTGGGCATTCGTCGGACCACGACGTGCATGGGAAGACGAAGCAGCCAGAGTCAGCGACGGGGTGGCGATGTGCCCGGCTCGCCGCACAGAAGAATGCAGTGATGAAGCCTGCTCCTCATGGCCTGCTGGGACGGTGGCGGTGTTCGCCACGGGCAACGGGGGACGACGAGGGCAACCGTCACCCACCGGTGCTGTCTGAGCGACGCAGGTGGCGAAGGCGGCCCAATGCTCATCACAAGCTCGACAAGCGTCCGCCATGGGAGCGGCGGAGCGGTGGCAAATTGACCGGAAGAAGTGAGGCTCTGACGCACCCCTACCTGGCCTGCCAAATGTTAGGTTTCGGGCTCCGCAAACCCTGGATAGATTCGAACTCTGAGGTGCATAGGAAGAACTCAACCTCCCCAGTCTGCCAACCCGTCAATCCCATGACCTAGCTCGGCGAACTAAAAGGAAAGAGGACACAACAGTTTGCCCAGGTTCGGGCCACTTTGCGGTGTAAAACCCTATTCCTGCTTTGTGGTGGATTGGCCTCGAGGTGGGCTGAGGATGAACTAGTACAGTGGAAGAACGACCTCAAGCACTACAAAAAATACACTTCCATGATGATACGTGTTTGTCACAGTAGGTCACGTTTTCGGTCATGCATGTACATCCATGACAAATTTATGACAGAATCAAGATAGTCATACCTGTGCTGTCGTAGAAGTGTTCCATGACATTACCAAAATTATCATCACGGAAGTGTCCACTTCCATGGCGATAAATCACGCGTCACAGAAGTGCTTTCGTCAAGGGTGACCGACACGTGGCATCCACCGTAACGGAACGATGTTAAGCTATCGGGTCCGGTTTTGGATCCGATAACCCGTTAACAGCCCGACCAATGGGGACTTTCCACGTGTAAAATCATCATTAGCTGGAGGAAACACGTGTCGGCTCACCGTTGGGACAGATGTCACCCACTCATTGGACCCAAAGCGCCTATGATACGTCGACACATGGCACGGCCCAACTGAGACCCATTCCTATGAAAAGGCCAGCCAGTTTGACTTGGTCAAAAGGTGGCGGGCTGGCCCACGGCAAGCCTGTTAACGGCCTGTTCGCATATAGCCCATTTACAGCCTGCTAACCCAGGGCCTGTTTACGGCCTATCCGAGTTAGGCCCAGTAGCGTCATCTGGGCCGTCCAATATAATTCCAGACCATTTTAACTTCCGGCCCATGTATGGCCCATGACGTCTTTCGGCTCGTATGAGGACCTTATTACTCTCGGCCCATTAACAGCCCGTGGTAAAACTGGCCCATAATGAACAGTGTATCACTTTATACCCATTAACGGCACATGGTGAAACTGGCCCGTAATGAACAGTGTATCACTTTATACCCATTAATGGCCCATTATTCCGTTGGGCCGTTTCCAGCCCATGTTATCTTTCGGCCTTCTCGGGGCCCATTTATTCTTGGGCTCATTTCCACATTCGTTTACTTACGGCCCGTTACTGTCATTTTCTGCTTGTGGGCCAAATTTAGCCCATGGTTACAGTCGGCCCGTTTGTGGCCCGTTAATACATTGGGCCATTTTTATAGCGTCATCAAAATACGGCCGATTAACGACGGCTCGTTTTGGTCGGCCCATGAACGAGTGATTTCAACTCTAGCCCATTTACGGCCATAATGTGGACTGTTATTGGCCCATGTTTGGCCAACCGATCATAAGCCCGTAGAAGGCCCATTGATGATACGACCCATAGAAGGCCCATTGTGTCAACGGCCCATATAAGGCCCATTGTTTCTATGCCACGTAGAAGGCCCATTGTTTCTATGGCCCTTAGAAGGCCCATTATTTCTACGGCCCATAGGAGGCCCATGTTAACTATAGCCGGTGGGCATCAAAGTTCGCCACCAGTGAAAATATAGGGAACACCCTACACTATACAAAAATGGCTTGCTGTTTTCTTCAGCCGGTGGCTGCACGTTAAGCACAAATTTTGTATCGCACCAAAACAAATTACAACTATAAAACAAAAGGAAGGTTGGCATAAAAGTTAACAGTCTAGCAGATAAATGCACCACCAGAAGTTCAGCAGCTCAGTTCATTTGACCTGACTGTTACGTTTTCATCCTGTATTGTCTGATGGAGCACCATAACCTTCGCCTTCGGTTCTCCTAGGCTCCTGATCAACATAGCAAATGTCTGATAGTCTAGTTTCAAAACCATGCATATCTTGACAACATCGAACAATGTCTCTCCTTGTTTCACAAAGGGTCTTTGTTAGGGAATGGACTTGTGTGTGGAGCGCAGATACAACATTGTTTTGAGCTTGCATATCTTGATCATGAGGCAGTTTGGACGAGATTGCCTTAACAACCAAGCAAGTATTATGCAAGAACGTGCTTTTGGCACTGTTAGTGGACAGGTACCGACCCACTGCAGTAAGAGCTGACATTGCGGTTATAGTTGCCTTGCCACCTTCAGAAGGTGGCGGTTCCACCATTTTTTCCATAGCTCGCTGAAAAGTTGTGGTTTTACATTAGTAGTACCAGAACAGAAGATACTAAGGAGGCAGCAAAACCAAACAAAATAGCTTTGGTCTATATACAGAACTTATTCTGGTGAACCCATGTAAAATAATAGTTGTATTTTATTGCAAAGTACATAATAAAACTAGGTTCCAAACATATGACCATGTACCATCGCTAATGTATTGTCTATTTCTTCACATTGTATTGAGGGCTAAGGATAAAGAGACGAAGTTTATAATATGGTAAGCATAGTATGACATAATTCATATCACAAAACAACTGAGAACAGACAAATAGGCAATTGTAACGTTGTGTGGGCAAGTCCAGCACGGAACTAGATTACAAGTCAAGATCAAAGGAACATCACTCCTCTCTTTTAAACCTTGTAAGGTGCAATGATACGCTAAGACAATTGTGTATATAATTTAAAAGAGTAATAGACATTGGCTGCAAACCATGCAATTCAAGGCACAAGTCAGAGTAAGTAGTAGTTAAAAGGCATGAGGATTAAGGACTTACAACATCGGCTTTGACTGGTGTAGTCATGCCCTTCTTCTTGCTGGTGTGACAGTCCTTGAAGATTTCGACAGCATTTCGTTCAGGTACTTTTTGGTCCTTGCGGGCTTTCCTCTGCATTTGGAACAAGTCAATATAGATCTAATAATATGGTACGACAAAAAGAGTGAAACAACAGCTAATTACAAGAGCCTCGCAGTGTGCAATATAGCTATGAGATCCTGTCGTCTGTTGGAATTTCACTTTCGTACGGTTGTCCTTGTTCTTTGAACAGTTCACCTACAAGAAGATAGATTTGTGTGGCACATGCGTAAATAGGACTTCAACATGTGATATGATCACATATATATAATGTACCTGATACTTCGAATCGGACCAGTGTTTAACGAGGCCTCTCCAGTCTTCATCAGATATATTTTCCACTGGAGATGTTTGGGCAAGTTCACTGTTAGCCTTGCCTTCAAAGTGAGTTTTCCTCAAGTTATACCGATACTATCATAGAGCAGACTTGAAAACATGGGTGCAAGCTTGTCTGGTTGCATCATCTTGGCTATCCAACTTGAACCTCATATGTTGAAAATTATGGGAGTCTCATTATCAGCAACCTAGAAAGTATTGGACAGAGCAAGACGATATTACTAGTTTCCATACATAATGATACTTACAGATAAATGGTCGAGGAAGGTGTTGAACTGGGTTTCGTCTTTGTCATTCCTGTACTGAATCCATGTTGGGAGGATACGTACATGACACCTAACAGCAACCGCTGCCTCTGATACTAACTTGGCTGACTCTGTAGCATCACGTGGCCTTTTTAAACCTGCCTCAAAAAGGATCTCCATTCTTCCTCCTCTAGATTTAGTTAACCTATCAAGCATTATCCCTGATGCTTGTTTCCTCTTGTGCTTAGGTGCTAATCCAACAACAAACATAGTAAGTGTTAGTGTACATCAAACTGTGAGACTACATATAAAGAAGCATGCAACTGTAACTTGACTCCAGCAACTACCTTCTTGCTGTTGAAGCTCACAAAGTTCATATAATCTTGCCAACTCATCTTGTGTCAAGAGTAATTCGGAAGTAGTGTCACGTGGCAAGGGACCTTGGGAACATGCTGCTAGCTGAGTTGACGAACGAGTAAATCGTGCAGCTGGTGGTACTGTGGAAGGTTTTGCAACAACTAGGGTTGTCTCTGCTTGTTTGGTGGCAGCTATTTGTCTCTATTTGGCTTGTTCTGCAGCTCGTGTAGCATGGGATACCCTGTTGGTACAATTTTCCGCTGGACTTTCATCTTCTATTGCACCATTAGTACCAGCAGAATCTGCAGGATTGTTCCGCTTCCCTTTCCCCATTGTTCCGTCTTGCTTCCTCTTTCTCCGTGCCATGTTAAGTCAAGCCGACAAGAAAAATGAATAACAATTTAGTTCTTCAGAACAAATGTACTTTGATGTAAGAATATGGTGTGATAGACAAATATTGTGTGTTCTAGAAACAGAAACACGTGTCTTAGTCACAAGTATAATGAGTAAAGTAAGCAGATGAAATTCAACAAAATTAGAAGCAATACAAGCTAGACATCATACATAACATGCAACCACATATAATGGTGCCAAGTTAGAGGGATCACCTATGATGGTGCACTAGGGGAGACATGCTCAGCACCAACATAGCTACATTGAGTGTCTGTGCATGTGTTGTCTTGGAAATCATCTTGGGGGGATGGAGGAGTAGAATCTGTAGAGGCCCTCCATTTGGAAGGATCACCATCATCCGCTGCCTTGCTAACTTCCTTCCGCTTTATTGATTTTGAATTGTCAAGTAAAACTGACAAGAAAAAGCAATAAAATTCACTCTTGAGAACTCATTCGTGCATCATACTGACAATCACTACTTTGATGTAAGGCAAACACATGATTCCAGGATGGAATAATACGAAAAACAGGATGGCATGGCATATTCACACTACAAGAAAAGACACATTCGTGACATTTTGGGCCGAACGAATTTTTTTCCTGTCATACATATGACACTTCTATGACGATAATTGTGACAAAAACCGGTATCATCATAGATGTGGTGGGCTCCTACTTCTATGAAAAAAAATCATGACAGAAAATGGGCTTTTCGTCCTGGGCAGGCCGGAGACGCAGCTGCATGACATTCTTTGGGCCGTCCATGACAGAAAAAACCGTGGTAGAAGCGAGGGGGAGGAAAATTCGGGGAGTTCCCGGTTACGGTGGGAGGTTGGGGGCCGAGCAATGCGCGTTTCTCTCGTACACGTACGCGTGTGTGTGAGGCATTGGCTCTAACTGAACCCGAGCGAGGCGTTGGGCTCTAACTAAACCCGAGCGATTGCACTGCAGGCTACGCGTTACTGAACCCGAGCGATCGATCGATGGCTGTTAACTAAACCTGATCGAGCGATTCCTTGGCTACTGCTGCTAACTGAAGCCGATCGATGGGATGAACAGTGAGCATTCCTGGGGGGGTTTGGATGAACAGTGAGCGGTGGCGTTGCCTCTAGATGAACAGGACCCCGTGGTGTGGTGGAGGGCTGGATGAACAGTAGATGGTGGAGGGGTGCCCGTGGAGGGGTGAATGAACAGGACCCCGTGGTGTGGAGGGCAGGATGAACAGTAGACGGTGGAGGGGTGCCCGTGGAGGGGTGGTTGAACAGCACCCCGTGGTGTGGAGGGCTGGATGAACAGTAGATGGTGGAGGGGTGGTTGAACAGTAGCCGGTGGAGTAGCGCGCGGTGGAGGCTGGATGAACAGGAGCCCGTGGAGGCTGGAGGAGGTCGACGGTGGATGAACAGTAGCTCGTGGAGGCTAGAGGGGGTCGATGGTGGAGATGAACAGTATCCCGTGGAGTCCCGTTTTGCGGTACGCCACACCCATCCCGATGAACAGGACCCCCGTTTCGACCGTAGCGCTCCAACACAAGTCCGTTTCCTCTGTTTTGCGGTACGCCACACCCCTCCCGATCAATAGGACCCCCGTTTCGACCGTAGGAGGTCCGTTTCCTCCGTTTTGTGGTACGCCACACCCCTCCCGATCAACAGGACCCCCGTTTCGACCGTAGGAGGTCCGTTTCCTCCGTTTTGCGGTACGCCACACCCCTCCCGATCAACAGGATCCCCGTTTCGACCGTAGGAGGTCCGTTTCCTCCGTTGTGTAGTACGCCAGGCCTCGTTTCCATCGCCTCTTCCGTACAAGCCCTCCCGATGAACACGATGACGCATTCCGTTCCGACCTATGAACACGATGATGACGCTGTTTCTCCGTTCCGACCCAGCCATGTACACGAGCCCTCGCCATACGTATGCGCAAGTAGGTGTTCGAGACCCCACCCGTACGTACACATACGTGGCCGTATTTTCTTTCTTGCACCCTGGCCGCTGCACGTACGTGTACATGCTACGTGCGCGTCTCTACTACGACACGTGCGCGCCTCTACATCGACCAGTATGTACGTACACGTTCGCGACCAGAATGACAACGCTACGTACGCTTCGACCAGGTGGGTCCCGACTGTCAGGCACTTCCTTGCCTGCGAAGATGTAGCTGGTGGGTCCCAGCAGTCAGGGGCGAATCGTTTTTTTTTGCCCGGACGCACTTCCTTGCATGCGAAGATGTAGCTGGTGGGTCCCAGCAGTCAGGGGGCCGGTGGGTCCCAGCAGTCAGGGGGTCGAATCGATTTGGTTTTCTTTTTTTTGCCCGGACGCACTTCCTTGCGTGCGAAGATGTAGCTGGTGGGTCCGAGCAGTCAGGGGGGCAAATCGTTTTTTTTGCCCGGACGCACTTCCTTGCGTGCGAAGGTGTAGCTGGTGGGTCCCAGCAGTCAAGGGGGAAACGTTTTTTCATGAAATACGGTGGCCCGTCCGCTGGGTCCCTGCTATCAGGTGGAGGAATCATTATTGTCCGCGTAATAAGGAGGCACTTCCTTGTTGCCGCCGTGGACCCAGCTGTCAGCCTCTCCACGTACAGTCCACGTCCGATGGAAGTCATTCCTTGATCATGTTGACCACGCCGCGCCGAGAGCACCAGGGCAGTGGACGACGGCGAGGCCTAGGAAGGGGATGACACGGAGCCGGTGAAGACGCCGAAGTGGATGCCCACATGGAGAGGAGTATGAGGGTTCTCGTTCGGCTGTGGTGTGAGGCTACCGTCGCCGCAGGGCCTGGCCAGCGGTGGGAATAGTAGGGGGCGGTGAGGCCTCCGTGGCAGCACAGCCGGCCACGGGAGGCAGGAGCAGGCGGCACGACCAGCGCTGCTTTGGGCGGCTGGAGCAAGAAGACCAGAGGTTGAAGAAGCACTGTGGCCGTTGGATGGACATCGTACGGTCACTGCAGCTAGAATCGTTTATATTGACTAAGTTGACAAAGCCCTTGGTATGTCAACTTAGTAGGCCCACAGGTCAGCTTCCGAAACGGTGCGCCCCAGATGTCAGGGGGAGGAATCATTTTTTGGGCGGGTGAAGCTAGAATATCCGAGATTGAAGAAGAAGCACGGCATCCGTTGGATGGACATCCAGCGGCCACTGCTGCTAGAACCGTGTGTTGACTATAAGTTGACAAAGCCTTGCATACGCGTCAACTCTGTTTTTTAGGGGACGCGTCAACTTAGTAAGGCCAGAAGTGTGTGGCAGAGAACTTATAGCCCATTTGAGATTTGTAAGAATGTGTAGCCCATTTTTGAATTCTAATGGAATTTACTACAGCCCATTTACAGTTTGTTAAAAGTACAACCCATTTCAACCAACCGTTCAAAACAACATTCAATAAAATTTCCCACATTTTGATGGGATCCAAAATATTTTTATCCCGAAATTTCTAGTCAGATTAAATAAATTTATATTACGTAAAAATCCAACGAAACATTGCGCTCGCAACAATTAATGAAATTAAAATTTTCAATATCCAAAAATAATATTTTATAAAGTAATCACGTGTTTGGTGCATTTTTTATAGTTACTGCCCAGTTTTTATAATTACATCCCATTTATTATTTCTTAAAGCCCATTTTCTTGTTAAGCCTAATGCATCCCTCCTAGGAAAGATTTGCAGCCCAGCGGGGCGGAGAATAACAACTTGACCTTTCCTGGGTATTCCTAAAAAAAGTATAGCTGGGCTAGCCTTTTTAGCTTGAAAAAAATTAATATCTGGGCTGGATATCTGGCCTGGGCTAGACGGGCCACAGCCCGCCTAGTTAATACCTGCAGCGATATTTTCGTTGTTGTTCAGAGGAGAAAAGTTGATATCTGGGTTAAACATCGAAAAACTCTGCAATGCTCACACCTCAAAAAAACAAATATTGCTCGAGCTACTTGGTCCCAGCTGTCGGTCGCTTCTTGTGCAATTCTCTCGTTTATTGACTACTACATAGGTTGACAATGGTGTGGGACCGTGATGTCAGGAAACCAGGGGGAAGCAAAATAAATTACTCCAGCGAGCGCTTCCACCTCTGCCTCGTTGTCTCCCATGGAAACCCCTTTCCTCCCTTTTTTTGCTCGGGCAAGGACCAATGCATGCAGCACGTCCATGCGGTTATTAGGCAAGAAATAAAAGCGCTTTGCATGCTATGAATTACGATGGCCTGCATGGGTAGCTAATAAGGCATCCTCTTAACTGCTATGATTAAATGTTGTGTTTAGAAGAGAGAAATATACGTCTTTTCCACCAATCTGCTTGCACCTAGGTCGTGATGCACCTTCTAATATGACTTATTCACCTAGACGGAGGGAGTATAGTTTTATACATACATACATACATACATACATACATACATACATACATACATACATACATACATATATATATATATAATAAGGAGGCACTTGCGTACGTGAGGCTATGGACCTGGTGGGTCCCCATTGTCATCCTCTCCAAGTAAAGTCATCTCCTCGCTCACGCGCGCTTTTCGCCCGAAACAGTCAGCGACGCCCGCCCCGCTTCCTGGTGCAGGCAATTGCTCTGCCTTCAAACGATACAAGTGATGTCCGTCCGTCCATCTGTCGCCCACATTAATGATACGCGGTTGCCAAGGCGGCTACTCCGGCGCCACACGTCCGTCCCTCCGCCCGCCCGCCATTGCTATATAAACTGCTGCGCCGGCCATAGCCGCAGTCATCCGCATCCGTTCCCTTTCTCCTGTCAACACCACTACTGCCCACCATGGCTTCCTTGCGCTCCAGCGCTCTTCGAGACGGGCGGACGACAGACCACAAGGAGATGGCAGCCATTGCTACCGACCGGCTGTCCGGCAGGCAGCCGGAGGACGACGACGTCCCAATGGAGAACATGGTAGTCGACGATCCGGCGCCAACCCCCTCCTCCGCGCCATCTTCGCCGGTGCATTGCACCATGACCATCGGCGAGGCCCGTGCCCAATATATGGACAGTGTGAGGCAGATGCGTCAGGAGCAGTTCCGGGAGGCGCAGTCCAACGCCGTCTACAACCACCATCTCCTCCAGGAGCACCTGCAGGCGGAGGAGCAGATCGCCGTGGAGCGGGCGGAGCAGGAGGCGCTGCTCGACTCGTACCGGTCCGCCCACAAGGGTCGCCTCGAGCGCTAGTGGTACCGCATGCGGGTGGCGGAGGCTGCGGCCGCCTACAAAGAGGCTAGCAAAGAGGGCGATGAAGCGGGCAAGGCGCTCTTTGGCGAGACCGAGGACGAGGCAGAGGACAATGCCTGCTTCGACAAGTCCCCGCTCCGCTGGCGTCGACGAGGCCCTGCTCCGCCGAGGCCCCGCGGCGCCAACAACGAGGCAGAGGACACCGCCGGCTCCGCCGAGGCCCCGCCCCGCCAACAACGAGGGAGAGGACATTGCCGGCTCAGCTGAGGCCCCACCCTGCCGGCAACGCGGGGGAGGATTTCCACCGCTCCACTGAGGCGCCGCCCGCCGGCAATGAGACAGAGGACATCGCCGGCTCCGCCGAGGCCCCGCCCCGCTGCCAACGAGGCCACGCCACACAGAAAATGAGGAAGAGTAAAACACGGTAGGTCGCCACCGCTCGGGTCCAAGTAAGGCCACCGCTGCTACCCTCATGTTGAAGCCAAGCTAGGCGGGTTGACCATTGACGACCGGTTAGCTTCTTGGTGGTGACGTGGAGTCGGGGAGTTCTGCTGGAGAATAACGCTGCTTCTACTTAACTGCTGGTCTAGTTGGCTAACTAACACGTGGGCCCAACAGGCCACATGTCAGTTACGCAACTGCACCTGCAGTTGAGTCACTAAAGCTTCTGTTCAGCTCAGCGGGACACAGGTGGGTAGCTTCGGTTAATTAATTATACCTCGTTCGTCACCAAGCTTCCTCCTTCGTGGATCTCATTGGCACTCTTGATGTGGAAGAAAAGGCGAGAGCAAAGGACACACATGCATGAGGAATTGAGGGAGGATCTAGTGCCAATATGGTACAGAAGAACTTCCAGCCCCACAAGTTCAAGAACAAGGGCAAGTTTGATGGTAAAGCAAAGTTTGATGGGAAGAACAAGGCTGTGCAACACACAAACTTCAAGAAGAAGAATGACAAGAAGAAAGGTGTTTGTCATGTGGTGATCCTGATCATTGGGCTCCTAGTTTCCCTAATCGCTATGACAAGCTAGGCCGGTTAATTAATTATACATCCAGCGCACCCCTTTATAGTTGAAATGTAATGAAATCTGTCGTGTTTATATGAAATCCGACCGTGTATGAATGAATTTATTTCGATTAGTTCGAATTCCTGTATAACTAGCATTGGATGAACATGCAAAACAATACGTACCAGCATTATTCCCAGGGTGATCACCTCGTTTGCAGCAGTTTCACATGTACTCCCTCTGGTCCTTTCTAGTCTGCATACAAGTTTTGTCTGCAGTCAAAGTATCTCTACTTTGACCAATCTTATACAAAAAAGTATGCACTTACACAATGTGTGAAGTAAAAAGGAACAAAAGGAGTACAAAGAGTTTGAGCAGCTTTTTAGCGTTTCTGTACATTGCAATCAAACACACAAGCCTGGCAATCCATAGAGAACATTCAAAACAATCGATGATTATGCATCTCAGTGACTCACATGTCAGAGGCAATATTTACTTCACAACTAAAGAATAAAGAAAAAGTTGATCAACGCTGCTGACAGCAAAGGGCGTCCCATTCGAAAATATCAAACGCATGTCTTGCTAAAATCAATGAGCAAAATTTGACAAGGTTATCCTATTCCAAAATATCAAATGCCTGCGATTGTGGAATGGACAGGGTTGGCCATCAGTTTGGACATTGACATGGCACCTGGTGCTAAATAAACCAGCTGTTCTTTTTGTGCAGTTCCACCAAAATCAACCAAATTTGCACGTAACTTGTATGATTTTGCCCTTATATGTTGCAACGCCTTGAACTTATCGGCACCTCCTTTCTTGTGGTGGAAATGAATGATTCGATGTATTCATGAACATTTTGTGCAGTTCCCATTGAAATCAAGCTGAGCACCCATGTTTGCACAAATACAAAAAAGTGATTAGTATAGAGCAAACTGTACTATGAATTGACAGTTTCAACAAGCACATACATGGTCCATGTAGAGCACACTTTTAGAAAAATGGAACTCACCAGAAAGAATCCTAGAACAACAGCAAAAAATGGAGATTTTGTTAGTCCTTCTGAGCTGAAGTTAGTTTGGTCTTGTGGGGAGTAATGTAACCATCCTTCAACTGCTCCTTCTGATGATAAGATAAACAGGGCTTCTTCATCCTAGCATAATTGGAACTAGTCACTTCACGTACTCCATATTCTTCTTCAGAGGAAGATGATCCTGCTGTGCAACAACAAGAGGACTACTAAATGCTAGCATCATTGTTTGCTCGAAAAAAGGAAAGGAAATATTTAAAACAACACAGATGAAGCACTTCTCAAGGACAATACCACTTTTTCATGACAGTATCTAAACAGTAGCACAACACCAATAGAGATGACAAATCTCAATCATATGGATGAAATCAGTGGGCGAGTACCAACCTTTGTCAGGAGGCTTATTGTGTAGAGCATACAGATGAAGCATCTACAGTGGTGGCCAAGCTTACTATATACTCCTCGATTAGTTTAATGTTCCCAACATCTTCTTGTGCAGTTCCACTAAAATATATGGTATCTTCAAAGAAGATCCCTGTTTGCACAAGTAGAGATAATTACATATTACATTAAGAGTGGCATCAAATCAGTGGCAAAACAATTGCTCGTTCCAGCCATAGCAATAAATTAAGATGCAAAACTATATCATTACTTGTGCCATCACAGTTCCAGTGCTTCATTACAGCACCGGGAGTTGATTTTTTTTTTCTTCCCCTTGTTCTTCCCCTTCATCACTTGGTTCAATAACAAACAAGCTTCACCTTCAATGTAAGATTTGGCGTGTCAATTAGGGAGCACAAGTATAGTACTAAACTTAATTTTTTGATGAAAGTGGTAAAATACAGGCCAGCAGTTATGAAATATCCTTATCTTACCTCAATGGGATATTACGGTGCACATACAGATTGGAAGTCTTGTCTCCATTTGTGCAGTTCACTAAAATCAAGCAACATTATCGTACAAGTAGCACAACATATGAATGCACACTTCAGAATCATGTGAAAGAAGGCTAGTACTGACCTCTCATGATGCGGAATTCAAACAACTCACAAGGAGGAGATCTGAATCAAATTCGCCTTAACGGATAGGAAGTAAGATCTCCTCTTGTGCAGTTCCACTAAGATCAAGCAATCAAGCAACATTGTCGGTGTGACATTTTGGTTGAACTGCACAAAACACTCTTAAAACAAAAGTGTTTTGTGCAGTGCAACAAAAGGTCACAATGGCAACGAGGTGAAGCAGATAACCCTGTTTACACAGAGGTGCAAAGGAAACAATTAGTGGTCAATAACGGTGGATGACACAGAAGCCAACAAAAAGAAGCAACTACCTTATCTAAATGTGAAAGAAAGCAAGTCAGTAGCATTTGTCAAACGGTGGCATTGATTAATATTAACATCGAGATTATATTAACAATAAAATTCGTTAAACATGTAATTTTCTTTTAACTTTGGCATTGCATCAATTTTGCAGCGGCATTATTAGAGGTGTTTGTTTACAGGGACATTTTGGTGTAGGGACTAAAAAACTCCGTGTCAGTCCGTGTTGGTCCAGTTTTGTTATCAGACGCCTTTCCCTATGTGAGCGCAGCAAATCTAGTCCTGCTCAAACTCTACAGCCTTGTCCCTTCCTTTCCTTTTTGAACTAGTACTTTCGCCCCTTCCTTTTCTTTTTGAACCACGTACTAGATTTACGTGATACAACTTTCCCCACTACTTTCCCCCATTCCTTTCCTCTTTGAACCACGTCCTAGATTAATGCTATACAACTTTCCCCCTTCATTTCCTCTTTGAACCACGTCCGAGATTCATGCTATATACAACTTTTCCCACTCCTTTCCTCTTTGAACCGCATCCTAGATTCATGGTATACATGCAGCTAGAGCAATGCATGTGGATTAAGTAAATTATACCTTAAGGTTCTTGGGGCATGGTTCGGCGGGCGACGAGACGGCGGCGAAGAAGAAGGGGTCGGAGGCCCTCCTGCGCCGCCGCTGGGTGGAAAGTGAACAGCTGCGTCGGTAGTCCCTCGCCGACAGCGATAGCGTTAAGCCTCCTTCCCTTCCCGGCGGACGGATCCTGCCGGCTCTTTGAGCAGCAGTGAGGGGAGAGAGAGGCCAACGAAGTCTTGTTTAGATCTGGAGAGGGCGAGAGAGTGTGAAGAGAGCAACTACAAGCATTGAGGCTCCAGCGGGAGAGGGCGAGAGAGTGTGAAGAGAGCAAGTACAAGCGCTGAGGCTCCAGCGTGTGTATATATACTGGAGAGAGAGTGTGAAGCCTGCAAACCCTAGAAAACATTTTGACCAGTCAAAGAATCCTCCTAGCACAAATTATGCTCAAGTGTAGTTATCGAACCCGAGACCTCAAGTTTGATGAGCGAACAGGCTAACCAGCTACACAACCCTCCCGTTATGTTCAACGAGAGGGAAATAACCTTTTATACATTCCTGAATCCTTATTATAACATGCACACAAATTTTGGGCACTTGTATTCGACTTAAGTCAGTGTGCCACCGTATCTCGTATACTTACTACTCCCTCCGTCTAGGTGTAATAAGTCATGTTAGAAGGTGCAACGGGACCAAGGTGCGTGCGTGTGCGCACGTGTGTGTGTGTGTGTGTGTGCGTGTGTGTTTAACACCATGTGTGTGTTAGAGAGAGCGACAGATCAACCTACTCCTACAGAGAGATGTTGTGTAGTGTACGATTTTAGCCGCGAGAGTCGGTGCATCCTCTCGTTTCCAGGCGTGTTCGGTTGGGACATGCGGACAGCTGCCACGGCCGCTCCTGACCAGCGTGGCCCACCCAAAGCCCCTCCATCGCCCGTGCGCGCTTCCCGCCCGAAATGGTCAGTGCCGCTCCAAAGAATCGGTGCCGCATTCATGCCCGGGCAGAGCGGACGCGACCTCTCACTGGCGCAAGAGTGATGGTTGCTTCATCCGTCCAACTTACTACTCGGTCTATGTGATTTGACGGCTCATTGGTCTTTATTACTGAGGTCGTAGGACTGCTGGATGTCCCACGCTTTTGGCGAAAGGAGGTATACCTACTAGATTACAATTTTCTCCATTCTTATAGCGGAGGCGTGCAAGAGCAGTGAAAACACGCAGGCTCAATGATCCGCATGTGGTTCATGGTGAAATCTCTACAAAGACTTATATTTAGGAACGGAGGAAGTACTAGTATAGTACGTACTGCAATTTATCAGCAAGGTAAATTTGTACAATGCTATGAAGCTTCCAGCTTCTGTTACATGTATCTTGCATCCAAGGTTGCCCGTTGCAACATTTCATCAAATACAAAGGAGACTAACATGCATGCTATTGCATCTCATAGCAAATATGTACTCCCTCCGTTCCAAAATAAGTTTCTCAACTATGTGCAAACTTTGGTACAAAGTTGTACTACTACTAAGTTGACACTTATTTTGGAACAGAGGCTGCTAAAGAAAAAAACGATCCATGCAGTCCCTAGCCTTTGAACCATGAACTCTGACCAGGCTTCAATTTGCTGGCAACGTTCGAGCTTCCTAATAAATGAAGTTTGCAACCTTTTGACCATCGGATCATTTTGTGCAGTTTCACCAAAATCAAGATGAGCATCCCTGTGGCAAAGAAATTGAACAAGCGTGATTAGAATAAGATTACTGGGACTAGTTGATGAGACATAAACTCATCACAAATACAATACGTAGAAGCCAATAGAGGTATGTGCGGGGCAAAGAAGTAGAGAAATATCCACAGGAAGTGATGTGGGCAGCTGGAGCAGTGGTGCAAGCAGGCTGTAAAGGGAGTTGTACCTAAGGGACGTAGCTCAACCTTGAGGAGGGCGGCGGGAGGCGGCAACTGCCCATGTCGCGGCAGTGAGCAATGGACGAAGGCAACCTCACCGGCTTTGTGAGAGAGAACGGCAGGGACCCCTGATCGGGACGTGCCGACAGTGGTTTTTCACCGTCGGCGATGGCCACCGCATCTACACTAAGCATCCACCCCTTCCCCAAGCGGATGTGATCCGCCGGGATGTTAGAGATGTGGCCACGGTCATTTTGTGCGAGAGAGTGTGAAGAGAGCAACCCCCGCAAGCAACCGTGTAGGCTGGCCCGTCCTGACTATGTATATAGTGGAGCGGTTTCCTTTTCTCTCCATATGAACCTATCATATTGCGTACGTGCCACTGAAGAAAAAAAACTTTATTTATAAATGACGCGGCACCTACTACTCATTCTCCTATAACCTTGCACTTGGCATCTCCAAGATGTTAACCTTGCAATTGGCTCTTTGCCTCTTCGGGAAGTCAAGCAATAATGGTAGTGCAGTATATATTGTTCTGGCTATATGAGACCGAATGAATTGCTGCACGTCCACCACATGGGCGAGGGTCGAGGGGCGAGGGAGAGTGCTACATACGGAGCAAAATGAGTGAATCTACACTCTAAAATACGTCTATATACATCAGTGTTTGGAGTATGCACTAGTAGTTCATATTGAAATCTACTAAAGGACATATATATTCCAAACAATATGATAATATAATCTCTATAACCAAGGTAGTAGGGACATGGAGTAAATGAAGGGAGCAGTAAAATTTTCTCCTCGGGCTGCGAGCCACCGCGCGCGTGGGCGAGGGAGCGGGCGTAAGGCGTGGTAAGCAAGCTTCACCTCATCCTGTGAGCCACCGCGCCCGTGGGCGGGGGAGACGATGTACTAAGCAAGCTTCTCCTTGTTCTACGAGTTGACAGGACACATAGTACTCCAGTGTATAGAGCCTTGCCTCTAAGGTAGGCCCCACATGGTTTGCCTCTTTTTTTAACATAACACATACAGTCACAATTTGTTTGTTCACCCGTGGTAGACGATCCTCCCTCCACCAAGTGGACAACCAGTACACGTGCCAAATTACCACGTGGGCTGCCTTTTTCGTACAGAAATGAGCTCCACCGTGTACCCGCGCGGGTGTGGTAGGGAAAGAGACGGGAGTACATGCGTCGTGCATGCACCTCTTCTCTTCGTGCACGTCCCCCACCTACGTGGGGTGTGTGTGAGAGATACAAACCGCGTTCGTGAGTGTTTTTTGTTTTGGGTGGGGGTGGGGTGGGGGTTGATTTCGTGAATTATTTGTGGGAATATGTGTCGATGACATCTCAAACAAAATTTTGCATGCAATGTGTGTGAAATGGAGGCCTATCCATATCATACATAGAGGGTCGGGCAATCCACGAGAAGAGAGGGAGGGGTCATAGCTATCGATAGAGTCAAAGAGAGGATCAAGTGGGTGGGTGCGAGATCGATGAAGAGAGCCATCGAAATTGTTTGTGTGTACAAGTCAAAGATATAGGGTGACTAGCCTACCGGAACGTTAGAGGGCACACGTCAAGTTTGTGTGTGGCAGGGAGACATCACTAGAGCGCTTGATGTATTGGTGTGTCTGGGGGGAGGGGGTGGTGGGAGGGGTAGGCAGAGGCCTAACTATAGAGGTAGAACGACTCGTATATGTGTTGAGAAGGAGAGACCCAACTATGTCTTGAGGGAGATAGGTCGACATCCATACATAAATGAAGGACGGGAAATATGATGGGACAGAGAGAGAAAGAGGAGGGAGAGAGGGAGGGAGAGGGAGGGAGAGGGGTAGAGTGCTGGATGGGTGATGGAGTTGCTTCTCGAAGATGGTGGGAGAGGCCTACTAGACAAACTGAGGGTGGAACTGCAATGTTATCAATAAGAGTGGGGATGTGTTTCTGTGTGTTCCTGTGCGTGATAGATCTGTCGGGACGCATCCATGGATGATGAAGGGGAACCATGTGTTTGGTAAGCAAACCTAACTAGATCGGTAGATCAATTGTTGTTTGTCGAAGGAAGGGAGAGACACAACTAATGAGGTAGATCGATTGACGTGTGGGTAAAAACGAGTTATAAGTACCTAGCTAGCTATATGTATAGCGAGAGATCGGTCGGTGTACGTACATTTGTTAGAGGAAAATAAGGCCCAGCGAGACGGATAGACAGAGAGAATGGAGCTAGGAGGTGGTGCGAGAGGCCCAACTACTAGCTAGATAGGGGGAGGAGTGTGCAGTTGTGAGAGCGATGAAAAGAGGGGCGAGAGCTTACACGTGTGTCTGACCGTATGAGAGACACGAGGCAAGGACACATAAAGGAGGAGATTGAAGGTGTGTTTGTATGTTGTAGGCAGGCACCGCTGGAGAGGTTTATCGATCGGTGTGTGTCGGAAAGGAGTTGTGGAGACTCTGGGAGAACAACCTAAAGAAAAAAAAATGAATGTGCTAGGTGGATAGAATGCCGAGGGAGGGGGAGGGCGAGGAGGGCATGTGCATGCACGAGAGAAAGTTAGTGGTAGCTACAAAGGTTAGAGGATTGTGTGGGTGTAAGAGACTAACAAAGATCATAATTTGATATGAAAGCGGATTCATATATTTGAATAGGAGATCATAGTGTTTTAAACATTGCATGCATGAATATAGTGGTGATACACGTGTTGTGCACATGTTATACCATAATGTGATAATGCATGGCGTTTGCAACTCACAGCTAAATGTTGAACAATCTAAACCATACTATACATCAAACAATCTCACATTTTATTTGAATTTGTGATAATGTGTGGCGCTCGCGGCTTACAACTAAATATCAAACAATCTAAACAATACTATATATCGAACATTCTCACATTTTATTTGGATTTGTGGTAATGTGTGGTGTTTGCAACTCACATCTAAATACTTGTAGGCGTAGGGGGTGGGGCACCATACATAATGTGATAAACACATTATACATATGAGACATGGTTTAGATTATGAAGATCTAGCTAGAGCTAGAAATGCAATGTGATTTGAAATCAAAATAAAGTGGATTCAAAAAATCTAGTTGGAGTTCATATAGGAGTACACATAGTTCATATGTAACTCGGGACTAATCATGTGGTGTGTTGTGAAGATAATACACAAACGATGGTTCAACTTGACAATAATGATCATTGTAGATCTTATTAAAACAGAGAAACGAATTCAAATGCTTTGACTTCACAACAATCATTACTATAGATCTTATTCAAATAGAGAAACGAATTCAAACTTAGTTCATATTGAAGCGGTAGTATATACGTTTGGAATGCACTAAAATGTTCATTTGAGTAGTAGGTTGCATGCATTATACACGTAGCGAAATATTTTAATTGAACATAACATGAATTCAAAGTTTTGAATGACATTTGTAGGGCGCATTGATTTGGGACATTACACGTTAGGCTTGTCCGGAAATTTCAACCCGCGCCTTGTTAGCCCGAAATATTTAAGATATATCTTTGTCTCGTTGTGCTCCGACAACTCCCTCCATCTCAACCCGCGCCTTGCTATTCTGAAATTACAACGCGCGTGAAAAGTCCCACCTCCTGTGAAATCCAGACTCACGAAATGCCCGTGTTACCCCTGAACGGAAAGAACCGCCTCAAATTGGTGGGGGTACTTTCGTAACTTAACCCACATTTCGGACAAGCGCGTCTCTAAGCCATGGTTCCCCACTGCCATCCCATCCACCCACCCATTCGTACACCGAGGCCACGAAAACCAGCGACGAAACCCCACACCCTGCTCCGTCTGCCACCCAGCTGGAGCCTCTTCCCCGACGACGTCGTCCACAGCAACACCTCGACGTCCCTCATCCATCGTACCGGATGAGGATCCGTCGTCGATCTCATCGTCGATCTCATCGGCCCGTCCTCCACCTCCAAGGAGCTGCCCCAATGTTCCCCTCGTCTTTTGCGCCACCTCCATTCCCACACCGCCGTCTTCACCTGCACAACCGGAAGAGCATCATCATCACCATTTCCTCAGATGAAGCTGCGGCCTAATCGGTGCCACCAAAGAAGTTGTACACTAATCGCCGCATTTTCTTCTTGATTCGATCTCACGGTGCTGCCGGCGCTCGGTCCCGAGCTGACACGGCGCAGCTCCATCCACGGTGGCGTCGCCGGGCACTTCCTCCACGGCGTCGCTCCCTCGGCGGAGACGTCCACATCAGTAGGACCTGCTGCTACTTTAGCTCTCTCTCGCGCTGCTGCTCTACTCTTGCTCTCGGTCCCCTGCCTGGTCTACTCTGGCTATTGCTCTTGCTCGCGCTGCTGCTCTCGCTCTTGCTCTTTCTTGTGATGCTGCTTCGATTTAGCTACACTTCAGTCAATTGAATCGACTTTTGGGTAAGTTGATTTTCAGGTGGTGGGGGGCTCGCCGGGGTGAAGGAAGAACCAGCCGCAGCGGGGAGGGGGCTCGCCGGAGAGATACCCCACTATCTATCTTAGGGTTCAGGATGGGGGAGGTGGTCGCCGGCGGTGGCGGGGCATTGGCGGGGCGGTGGCGTGAGGATCGCCGGAGAAAAAGCTCGGCACGGGGTGGCCTAGAGGGATGGCTGGGGCGGCGGCGGACCGGCGGTGGGGAGTGTTTTTGGGGCGGGCAGGGCGGCGCACCGCCGGCCGCGGGCGGCGGAGGGCTGCTGTTTGGCCGGCTCAGGGGGGTGGAGATTGAAGATGAACCACAGGCCCTTGATTTCGTATCCAATGGCTGCAAAATCGACTGACCAGAGATGAAAAAGTCAGTCGATCGACATGTAGCCTCACCTTGCTAGTGCGTTCAGTTTCGACAGCAAAATTCAGTTTCGACAGTTAAGTTTAGTTTCGACAGTTAAGTTCAGTTTCGACAGTTAAGTTCAGTTTCGACAGTTAAGTTCAGAGATGAGCAGCTGATGTATTTTACATCTAGCACTTTGTGGTTATGTACTTTACGTCATGTATTGGAGATGCTATTAGAATTACACTCAGGTTAACGTTGTTCATTGTCTCTCTTGTCCTGCTTCAGCCTCGGCGTCGTACAACTCACAGGAGCTGCTCCAACGACGAAACCCTCCATCACAGAGAAGCAGTACCTCGGGCTCCATCTCCCGACGCCTAAGATCTTCTTCCCCTCCTCCGACAGCCAAGTCAGCCGGAACATCCTCACCGGCCAACCCAATCACGCTGAGATCGACATGGCTTCGCCAAAGAGGTTCTACACTTGTTGCATCTCTTTTTTACTCTACATGTTATATATATTGTCCAGTGAGCACACGGATTTGTTCCTTTAGTGTCGCCTTGAAAGAAAAAACGTAGGAATTTTAATTTTCACTTGTCCTCCTTTTCAAATTCCTATTCAGGAAGCACAAGACTAAGAGATAGTAGCATAATAGCATTATAACCATACATTTTCTTGTGGTTTGACTTACTGTCACCATGCTTCTTTGCATCCTATGATCTTCCAATTGTTGTGAATCAAACACCCAGATTGGCAGAAATCATGTGTTTTTAAATTCTCTATTTTGCACGTGCATTCCTATCCTATTCCTGTCTATTTCCTATCCCTGCATTGTTGGAATCCTCCAATTCAAACGAGCCCTTACAAAATTACTTCTTTTACAGATAGTTGTCAAAGAAAACCTTGCATGGTTTGTCCCGGTCCTACTGCGCCGTCGTCCACCCTAGCTCAGCTGCTCCAATGACAGAAGGGTCCAGCACAGCAGGGATCCGGCCTCCAGACTATCTTTCGCCGCCTCAGATCTTCTTCCCCGCCGCTGGCAGCCATGAAAACTGCACTACCATAATCAACCGAGCAGATGACCTCAAGGACTACACGGGTCCGCAAGAGAGGTCTCACTCTTTCGTGTCTGCTTACGTTATGCATCGCTTAATATTACATGCTACTTTATCGTTATGCATCGCAAGAGAGGTCTCACTCTTTCGTGTCTGTTCACTGATTAGACTCTGAGTCAGCTCCAAAATAATGGTCAAACTTGAGTTTTTAAATGTTTGTGGGGTACATATCGGGGCCGCTATCAATAGTATCTATCTACTATCTGGTTAATCTCCGGTGTCTACTATGAGTTTCATGTTGGGTGGGAAACAAACAGTAAAGAAGCCATTATCTGTATTTTTTAACTGAAGCCATTATCTGCCTGCTATTATTGGTTTTGGGTCTATCCACAGGTTGCTACCATCACTCTGGATTTCTGCATGCACTCCTTACATAATCTCACTATGTTTTATTCCTATGCATGACAGTTATTGTAAACAATGGAACTAAACATGTAGAGCAAAAGAGACGAGCCTTGCATGGCAATAAAATTTCATGCAGACGTCGCTCCATGGTAGGCGCAAAGGCAGCCCCCCCTCCACGCATTTCGGATTGTAATTGAGAGGAAGATATCTGTTCTGAGGGGGATTCAGAAGGAGAAGACAACTCCTATTTACCCCCTGAGATCTTCGCTCTAACTTGGCATGTTGATGTTGGTTATATCATGCATATGGTGTCTTGCATTGCTTACTTTATACATCAAATATGTCATCTGCTTAGTTTAGACATCCTTTGTGTGAATGCCATCTATTTAGTTTATTCATCGTTTATGTGAATTATGCAACGCCATCTTGTTTAGCCAGGCATCATATATGTGAATTTTGCAATGCCATCCTGCTTAGCCAGTCATCTTATATGTAAATTATATCAGGCCATCCTTTTTTGGTTACATATTACATTTGTCAAAATGTTATTACATTCAACTGCTCTTCGTGTGCATCGGCCATTTGACACGGTGATGGCAAATTCTGGAGTGAAAACAAGGTCTTCAGAGCAGACTATGCTATTTGACGAAGCGCATATCTCGCTGGTTATGGATAGCTCCTCGGAGGAGGATTCAGAGATAGATGACCAGTCCTATTCCCCCCCCCCCCCGAGGTGTATGCTCTAACTTGGCAGGGTTATGTTTCTCATATCGTGCGTATGGTGTCTCGCATTGCTATGTCATTTGATTAGTTTAGACATGCTTTGTGTGAATGCCACATGTTCAGTGTCTAATTACCATATATGTGAATTATGCATTGCCATCTTGTTGCAAGACATTATATAAGTGAATTATACAATGCTATCTTGTTGCAAAGGCATTATATATGTGAATTATGCAATGCCATGCTGTTTAGCCAATCATCATGTATGTGAATTATATCATGCTATCATTTTTTTTGTATTACGTGTTCCATTTGTCGACAACGTTTGTATATTCAACTACTCTTCCTGTGCATCAGCCATTTGAAGCAGTGATGGAAGTATCTGGAGTGAAAACAAGGTATTCGGAGCAGACAATGCTACCTGCTGAAGCAGACATCTTGCTGGTTACAGAGAGCTCCTTAGAGGAGGATTCAGAAACTGATGACCAGTCCTATTTTCCCCCTGAGGTCTATGCTCAAACTTGGCAGGGTTATATTACCCATGTCATGCATGTTGTCTTGCATTGCTTAGTTTTTACATCATATATGGATTGCCATCTGCTTACTTGCTTACTATATAAATCATATATTTGAATTATATCATGCCATCATGTTTACATAGTACACACACATCATCTATCTGAATTATGGCATGGCAACCCATTTAATAAAGACGTCATATAGTTATATCATCTCATCCTGTTTAGTGTTTACAGTCATCATATTTTGAATTATGGCATTCTATCCGTGAATGTATGTGAATTATGGCATGCCAACCTATTTAATAAACACATTATATAGTTATGTCATGTCATCCTGTTTACATACTCTCATATTTTGAACTATGTCTTTCCATCTTTTTTAGTTAGCCATCATAATCTGAAATTGTGTCATGCTATCCTGTTTAGTTAGCCATCATATATGTGAAATTGTGTCATGCTATCCTGTTTGGTTAGACAACATAAATATGAATTATTTCATGCCCTCTTTTATTCCCCACTATCCATTCCACCTGTCTATCATACAATGTCTATACTTTCAATTACTTTTCTTGTTTATCAGCCATTTGAATTGGAGAGCGTGATGGTAGTATCTAAGGGAGTAACAACACGGTCTTCAGAAAAAATAGTGCTACCAGTTGATGTAGATAGAACCACAGTTGTACTTCCCAAGGACCAGATCCACCACACATAACCCAGACTCTCGCAGATTGTACCCCTACCCAGTTGGACAGAGAACCAGCTACACCCCTTCTAACCCCAACCCCGGCAGATAGTAACCCAGTTCCAGTTGACACAAGACCGTCTCCACCATAGAGCACCCAAACACGAGCAGTTAGTAAGGGAACTGCAGTGCCCAAAGCACGAGGACCACCACTCTGAATCCCAACTCAACGCTTAAAGGAGAAGAAGATTTGTTCTCATGTCAGGTTCTGTAGCTATGGTTCATACTCCTTTGCTCTTGCATGACTGTATTTACTCATACCAACTATTTTCAAATTTGAAGGATGGAATTGAAACTCCAATGGCGCAACAGGTATGTTTTAAACTTGTTTCTTTAACTGGTTTGCTGTTGTAACCTGCTCTATGTTGATTTCAGTTTCAATTGAATAAACAGTTATGTTCTCATGTCATGCACATTACAAGTGTTGTTATTGCTCTATAGTTACCCACACTTATATTTTGTCTATTCTGCTTTGTCTTGAACAAATATTATTTGAACTGTGTCTCTATCTTGATTTGGCAACAAAAACTAGAATGATATAGACCATAAAGTGACCATGGTACATAGATATATGTTTGTTTCATGCTGTTATCCTATCCAATTTACTACTGAACTCATTTACCAAAATGAGTTTCATATACAACATGGTAAACATGTGATGTGTCTGCTTGTTTCTCTTTTGGAATGCGGACAAAATATTGGAGAACAGTACCGCATTATCCAATGGTAAAGGAAGTATTGCAGATAAGGTTCAAGATAGTGAGACATCCCTGTTGGTCTCCAAGAAAGCTGATAAAAACTATCTTGACGACAGTGAGGGAACCCAAAAGTCATGTCTTGATGTAGTGTTCGAGTTACTGGCCACTATTGCTGGCACAAGCTCTTCGAACTCGCTGCCTGAATCAATTCGCCTTCTTGAGTCTCAACTTCAAATTGAAAGACATCGATCAGATGTGTTGCGACAGGAAGCTGAAGGACTGAGGAAGTCCCTGCAGAATTCAGATGCATATTTTCTGGTGCAACAGCAAGCGCTGGAGGATCTAAGCGCCAAATAAGAGAAAGTTAATAAGCTTGCTAAGCATCTTGCCAGCATTATGGGTACCCAGGATATTGTTTCTTGAGATCTTCTGAAGTGGTTTCAGTTCTGGATTTGTTTTGCTGCGGCGTTTATTTGCGCTGGTCGCCAACTTTGACAACCAGTGTATATGATATGCTGCTTTGTTCCCTATATTTGCACTGGTGGCGAACTTTGATGCCCAGTGGATGTAATATGTGTAATAGCCGTGATAGCCTAGCGTTAGTTGCTTGCGTATTTATTTCCTTGTTGTCTTGTTTATTTGTTTGCTTGTAGTCATTGCAGTTCTTTTTCCGCGGTTAGCTAGTGGCTGCAATAACCTATTTTTTAAAACTAGGCCACAATAACCATGGGCTAATATTTACTATAGTGACACTGGGCCTCCTACTGGCCGTAGAAACAGTGGGCCTTCTACGGGCCGTAGAAACAATGGGCCTTCTGCGGGCCGTATTATCAATGGGCTTTATGCGGGCCATATAATCGATTGGCCAAACATGGGCCAAACAGACCGCATTATGGCCGGGCTAGAGTTGGAATCGTCCGTTCATGGGCCGACCATAACGGGCCATCGTTAATAGGCCGTATTTGATGACGCTATGAAATCGGCCCAACGTATTAACGGACCATAAACGGGCCGACTGTAACCACGGGCTGAATTTGGCCCACAAGCAGAAAATGATAGTAACGGGCCGTAAGTAAACGAATGCTGGAAATGAGCCCAAGAATAAATGGGCTCTGAGAAGGCCAAAAGATTACATGGGATGGAAACGGCCCAACGGAATAACGGGCTGTTAATGGGTATAAAGTGATACACTGTTCATTACGGGCCAGTTTCACCACGGGTCGTTAATGGGTGTAAAGTGATACACTGTTCATTACGGGCCAGTTTCACCACGGGCCATTAGTAGGCCAAGAGTTACATAGGCCCTCATATGGGCTGAAAGATGTCATGGGCCATACATGGGCCAGAAGTGAAAACGGGCTGGAATCATACTGGATGGCCCAGATGACACTACTGGGCCTAATTCGGATAGGGCATAACGGGCCTTGGGTTAGCGGGCTGTAAATGGGCTATATTCGAACAGGCCGTTAACAGGCTTTCCATGGGCCGGCCTGCTAGCTTTTGACCAAGTCAAACGGGCCGGCCTTTTCATAGGAATGGGCCTCTGTTGGGCCGTGCCACATGTCGACGTATCATAGGCGCCTATCTAAGCCACTAACGAGATGACACGTGTTTCGTCCGGCCAATAAGAATTTTACACGTGGAAATTTCCCATTGGTCGGGGCTGTTAACGGATTATCAGATCCAAAACCCGACCCGATAGCTTAACGGTGTTCCATTACGGTGGATGCCACGTGTCGGCCACCCTTGATGATGCCACGTGTCGGTCACCCTTGACGAAAGCACTTCTATGACGCGCGATTTATCGTCATGGGAGTGGACACTTCCGTGATGATAATTTTGGTAATGTCATGGAACACTTCTACGACAGCACAGGTATGACTATCTTGATTCTGTCATAAATTTGTCATGGATGTACATGCATGACAAAAAAAGCGACCTACTGTGACAAACACGTATCATCATGGAAGTGTATTTTTTTTGTAGTGTCACAACTGTTTGTGTAAACTAAGCAGAAACCATTTCACCAAATAAGAAGCAATGCAAGCTAGACACCATGTGAAAGATGCAACCAATATGACTCTGCTAAGTTAAAAGTGTCCCATCATAAATGGAATTTCAACAAATTAGAAGCAGCGCATGCTATAAATCATATCAAATATGCAAATAATATCACACTGCATATACTGAAGGTGTCTCGTCATATTGATTTATGCAGCATACAAAAAACAATAGTTTTATGTGAGGACATGCTTAATAGACAGATGTACTATGTACTAAATACAGGAAGGCATGTCACATTAACAGGTATAATGTATAAGCTAAGTAGAATAGCACATGTAGTTTAACCAGATTGGAAGAATTACAATCTAGACACCATATGCAACATGCAACCACATATCATGCTGCCAAGTTAGAGGAAATGGGATAATCAACTACAGAGCTACGTTCACTATCTTCATCTAGCCTTGCTGTTTCTTGAGAATCATGTCAGGAGGCTAACGCTGCATTCTTTAAATGAGGAGTAATCCACTTGCCTGACTGCCTCATCATAAGTGATTGATGAGGGATACACAAGAACATTAGTTTAATGTAAGAACATGGTTAATACACAGATGTACTAGTATGTACCAAAAATAGAAAGGCATGTCATATTCAAAGGTATAATGTGTAAGCTAAGCAGATGCAATTTAACCAAATTGGAAGCAATACAAGCTAGACATCCGGCTAGAGTGGTGAGCATGATCATCTAGGACCTGAGAGCCTGGTGGGAGGCGGGCTGCTTCGCCACCATCGCGGCTTTTTAGTTGGCTTCCAGGTGATGCCTCTTTTTGCTGGGCTTATCACTGGCTCGGCCAGTGCCGTGACTAGCTATTTGTCTTCTGGTGCTCACGGGATGGTGGTTCATGTAAAAAATATATTTCCTTATCTTAATAAAGACCGACTTCGGCCTTTCGAATACAAGCTAGACACCATATGGAACATGCAACCACATATGACACCGTGAAGTTAAAGCAAGCACCTGGGATGGTGGTTCATTGCGAGCGAGGTCATCAACTCCAGAGCTACGTTTACCGTCTCCATCTGCTGACACTGCACCCTTTATAGCGTTGTTACGTGTCGTGCTTACCCGCATAGAAAGTTGGAGCAACTTCTCTCTTTTCTTTTTTGCTTCTCTTGAGGCAGACTCTGAAATACCCTTGCATAAAAACACAATAGTGAGAGTATGGGTGAAGTGTGTGTAGAACTAGTGCACTGTAAAAGTAGCAGATACCAGGTGGCTGAAAAATAAATGACTAGATACATATGATAGCTCTACTCCATATGATTTTGTAATATATGAGCACAGGAAATGTAGGTACTCCTCCAGCACAGCACCACATGTGGTCATATCAAGATAACAGTCGACTGAAAATAAATAGGTCAATCGTTTTTTAATGAACCATCCGATCTATAAGGAACGGGCAGATGACCTTCGTCTACCTCCCGCCAGTCACTGTGGACGATCTTTCTCGAACCGCCAGCGACCACCGGCCTAGACCCCTGCCTCCGCCGCCCTGCCCTCCCCTCGACCTCACACCACCGTCGTGCTTGGCGCGCCCCCAGGCCATCCCTTTAATCTCGGTCGACCTCCAGATCAGGCGCCAGTAGCTCTAGGCCCCACACGCCCCTAAGATAAACATCGAGGCGCTGCTTCCCCGGCGTAATAGGTAGACTAGTGCATGTTACACCAGGGAATGCTTCCGTTAATTGGGAATCAACTGACCAGGAATTGAAATTCAGGGGGCGACGAACCTCTAGCTAAGGTGAAATAGTATATGAGGAGAAACCTTGTGCATCACGAGTTACTAGGAACATCTAGTATCAAGAAGAAGCGGTCAACTAGTGTCTTCTGTGGGATGAATACCGTGCAAGCAGACACATAAGATTTGCATGAATAAGGGAAGAGGAGTACTATTTTCGGTTGCCGGTGTGGTCGCCTCCACATGTCGCGCCGATCTTCTTCTTTTTGCCGGGGAAACCGATGTTCTGGAGGGTGCAAGCATGGACGAACCCATGGCCAAATTGTTGACTATGTTGTTGTGGCCGTATGTCAGCGGAGGGGAAGCAGATCCGAGGTGGCGAAGGATGGCATAGCAGGAACAGCTCCGGTGCGGTGGAGGGTGGCGAAGTTGGAGCGGCAGCGGTGAGGCACATGACGGCGTGGTTGAACTGGCTCGGGTATGGACAGCTCGTCCTCGGCTTCAACTACTAGCCGTGGAGGGCGTTGCGGTTGAGGTTGCAGTGGATGACGACGTCGGGGTATCGGCTCCGGCGTGATGGAGGAGGGTGGCGGTTGATGGGTGGAATGGGGTGGCGGGCGGAGGATGCAGGGGTTCCGCGGCTGGTGGAGAGGTAGTTTTTGCGCCCATGGAGTACGAATGGGGAATCGGACGGGTGGGCGGGGGGAGGGGGAGAACCATGTTTCGGTCTGCGACATGCTTGTTTTTGGCTTTTTTGAATAGAAGATGGGACGCGCTTGTTTGAAATTTGGGGAAAGTACAAACTTTGCCCCCCTCTTAAATTTTGGACCTACTGTGGGTCGGGGGCAGGATGGTAATCCCAGGTATCCCAAATAGTGGGCGGGAGCGATTTCAGACGCGCGCATGTGTGCTTAGGCGGCCATTGTGTATGAATGTTTTTCGGAGGTGGTTGCATGGCATCTAGATGAAGCTACAAACCTACCCTGGTTTAGACCTTTTGACGTTAGGCCGGTAGGTTTCACGGGTCGGAGTTATTAGAAAAGTAATTTCCTTGTACTACCAAACATTGGTCTCACGCGGTTTCGGGCGAGTAGAGGATCTTTTGGCGCTTCTTGGAAATTTTGAAACACAAGCATTCACGTTTAGAGTACTCTTGAACTTTGAGGATTGACCTAAATAGACAATGTTAAATTTGACCTTGTATGTTTGAAAACCTCATTAAATTATCCGGTTCTTTTTGAAATTTTGACACTTGAAAATCCTATAACTACGATTATTTTGGAATGGAGGAGCTAAATTAGAATCAATTTTGTACACTACTACATATGCTATTATGTACAAAATGAGAGCAAATATTGGTGCCCCCCATTTAGGTATGATTTACAAATGCCATGATATCAAATTCAAATAATTGAATGGACTTCATGTTGAATTCGATTTTTTAAAACCACCTTAAGTTGAATTCAAATGTATGCTAGTTCATAGGTAGCTATTTATAATGTTCATTGTGTAACTTTCGTATGTATAATATGCTTTACACACACAACATGAACTATACTCACGTTTATATTCGATTGCTAAAGCGATGCATTGTCTGGATTTCAAAAAACTAACTATGTGGATCAATTGTGTCGAATAATAACATAGACATGCTCAAATTCGATAGAATCTAGATGTCTGATGGATCAATGACCGTTCCTTATGCGAATTGCAAATATCATGATCCCATCCTAATATTTGGATACAATTTATATCTTTAATCAATGTGTACAGCAGTCTTGTACGTCTAGTTTCACTCTCCATTGGTGGTCTCTCACACATGCTCACACACTCTCTCCCGAGGTGTCTTTCTCGCACACATGCTCTCGATATAACCCCCCTCCCTCTCGTAACCATTTACAATTGTTTTCACTAACCTTTATCACAAGCACTCTTCATCTCGCAAGCAAACACACGCACAATCCCCATCGACCCTTTCTATATACATAGACCTGCCTACCTATCTCCTGTATGCACGTTATCTTTAGGCCCGTCTCTCACGCATTGTCTCACACCTCTCTTCCTAATCGACGAGTATGATTCTAGCAGAGCATTCTGTAGGATGCCCCTTAAAGTTAGATTGGATGAATAGTACTATCAAAGATAAAGGGGTTACCTTAGTCCGAGAACCTAGTGTTACAAATCCTAGCCGGCTTTTTCAGTGGACATAGAGTCCTTCACAATTATGCTATCTTTGTCTTGTACGACTAGTCATCCATGGGTCTCCCTAAATGCGTCACAGGCCGACCAATGTGGCGCAGGATGGAACCGAATGAAGGGCCTCACCTCGACCCACCGGACCTCATGCGGTGACACACCCTCTGCCCCCACGTCTCGTTATCTTGTCGCACCCACACATACCAACACAAACACCACACACAAAAAATATATTCTCCTAGTGCCTCTATCCACTCTCCCCTTGCATATACACACTCAAGGGAATCTCACGCCGTGACGTCATATTCGTCTCTCTCTCTCTCTAGACCACTCTCATTTCTCGTGCTATCTCTCCCACGCCCCCCTGTTGGCCCCTCTATCCATGCCTCTCTCGAATACGTAATACACACACATACCTCTCTAGGCCCTGCCAACTGCATCAACTACACATTCACACATGTTACATCACGTACCCCATTGATCTAAAATGCCCTCTCTTCACGTTTATTTCGCATACAACATTCCTTTTGAATAAAGTGTGGCCAATTTTTTTTAGAATTTCTACATATAAACAACATTACAAAGTTATATGGAGGAGTATGAACGCTTGCATTGCATGGTGCCCACAATGATATTTATTCCGCATTGTGAATTTGTATATTTTATACTATATATAAAGTTAGTCATAATAAAGAGAAACAAAGAGCATCTCTCTC
>NC_057794.1:241946934-241955580 GCF_018294505.1 Triticum aestivum
CTGTACGTCCCTTCCACGTACGCACACAAACTATCTCCATGTCCTCTAAAAGTAAGCCCCGGCACATTCACGCATGTTTCATCTTTCTCTCACGATATATACAGTGACGATCATTGTATTTGAAGCGAAAGCACGATACGTACATTGACTTCAGAATCCACTCATTACGGTCACCATTTACGTTTTGTGGTTATTATACAATCACGGGCTCACCGTACAACTCTGTATTTGCTCAAGACATGACTAGTTGACCAGTTAAATGCTCCACATGGCACCTCTAGTGTTGCATCACATTATCTCACTACCATCGGGCCCACCTGTCGGCTTGTATCTACTATACATCTACACTCTTATAAAATACTAGCAAGATGCCATGCGTTGCACGGGACATCAAGATGCATTTGTATGAGTAGTTTATCTTGTGGGAGAAAAGGATGAACAAGGGGCGGCCTTATTTGCAAGTGTGGAGAGAGGTGTGGGTATCTTTTTGCAAAATTCCATAGTTTCCTTCCTATCCGTCAGATATAGATCGGATGGCCTATATTGCAGGACGACAGGCCCACGATCATCACCGGCTATCCTTTTTATAAGAGTAGGGATAAAATACACTCTTATAAAAAATAGAGTTGGTGATGATGGTGTGCCTGCCATCCTGCAATATAGGCCGTCCGATTTATATCTGACGGATAGGAAAGAAACTATGACAATTTTGCAAAAAGGTACCCACACACCTCTCCACATTTGCAAATATGGCCTTCCCTCGTTCATCCTTTTCTCTCATAAGATAAACTAGTCATACAAATGCATCTTGATGTTACATGCAACGCACTGGCATCTTACTAGTAAGAATGAAAACAAACGACAAAAAAATATTGGACGGTGGTTCGAAGTCATGACCGTGGGCACAACGGACAAGGTGGCCTTGTATTGGTATGCTGAGCCGTCTGTTTTAACACACAGGAGCTGGTGTGGTGATTATACACACACGCACGCATGCACAGGAACTGCATGCACGCAACACTCACACGAACACATGCACCCACGCACGCACGCAACACTCACACGTACACACGCAGCCACGCACGCCCGCAACACTCGCACGCATACATGCACGCATGCATGCACACACCAGTACACCACACGACCAACACACACTCTCACGCTCAAGTGCTCAACCTACACGTGCATGCGCACACATCAGGCCCTGATAGACACATACACAACCAAGTGATTCCCGCGCATGGGGTGGAGTCTTACCGCGCCTGCGTAAATTTGTGTTTATCTGACCTTTTCCCTATGTGAACTGACAGGTGGGACCCACAAGGAATGTGGTCAATTTAACTAGCCAACATGGTGCCACGCAAACTATTTGGCCGGTCAACAGAGTGCAATCCGATGCTGAACCGTGAGCAAGTGACCGTATAATCACCGCAAAACGTATATAGTGACCGTAATCAGCTTATTCTGAAGTTCGGTGAACGTATCACGCTTTTCTCTCTATAGGCCCTCCAAAACTACATCTCTACACGTTCTCGCATGTTACATCTAACAACTATGCAATACAACACTACTACTACACTCTAACACAATAAATCATATGTGTTTTTAGTTTTACTAGATATCATATTGTTACTTAATTATTCAGTTTGCATACATTAAAGTTGCCTTTGAAATGTATGTCCAGTATCATATACCGCGGGAAAAATCCCGCCCTTTCCTGTTTAATCGGGTTTGTATCGATGGATCGTGCGAAACAGCAAAACTATAGTACTATATACAGTACAAGTGACAGTTCACTGGGCCGTCGTGCCGTGTACTCCTCCGTCGTGAGAGTGGAGCGCTCTCTTTCATAAATCTTCTAGTCCCTTTCGCCAACATGTGGGGCATTAAGCTACCGGTTCCACGTGCCATACCGGAATATAGTGCAGAGAAGCTGGGGTGAAGCACCCAGTCATGGCGCCGGCGTAGTAATGAGCAATGAGGTGTCAAATCACAAAGCTGCACCTTTCCCGCAGTTAAGTTGGAGCGACAAAGTAATAATGCTAAAAAACAAGTTGGAGGGACGAAGCAACCATAATTTCACTCGTTGCTGAATCCGCTTCTCCCTCATCTTCTTCAAGTTAACCACGTGTTGCTTCTGCCGTCGTTCTGCCTCATGTGGGAAGCGGATCGGCTTGGTAAAGCACTGACACGTGGGACCGCATGTTAGCAAACCGCCAGGACAACGTCCCCTAAAAATAAGAAACCTCCCGCGCCATCCGCGCGGCAAAGTCACCTCCTTTTTACTAATCTTGATTCTATAATTTTGTAGATCAATATAATTGAGATTTGTATTGATAGCACACAGGAGCAAAACCAAGTGGTACGGTTAACGGCATCCACAATGTGTAGCCAAATGTGAAAATAGCTTTTGGCATCGTGGGAACCATTGTGGACGGTGTTGCCAAAGCCAAAAGGATGGAACCGAAGCTCCCTGATTGATTGATTGATTGATTGAAGGAATAGAAAAATGCAACGTCTCTCCTCTTTATCCCGTGCTTGGATGCATGTACAGTATAGAGGACAGAGTCTACCCCCTTGTCCCTTCTATCACAAATCACAAAGCAGTGAGGCGTCAAATCACAAAGCACGGATGAAGCAACCATCATTTCACTCTTTGATGACTCCGCTTCTCCATCATCTTCTTCGAGAAACCATCTCACTGCACTAAGCTAGACGGACGACGCTATTGTGTATGAGTAGTACTAGTACAGTTACGCGTCCTTTGGTTCAACAGACTTCCTGGATTCAAATAAGGCGGTTGTCTCGGCTTGCAGGAGGCACTTGCGAACGACTTACTGTGGTCTCCCTCAATGGTGTTCTCCATCGAATGCACTTCGCCAAACCACAACGTTCGAGATATCATCGACGTCGCCGCAATGGGGAAGGAAGTCAAATATAGTTACTACCTCCATTTTTTTGTACACAAGGCCAGTATATCAAAATTAAAATTTGCAAAAGGCCACTAACATTAATCGAGGCAAAATTGATGGGGTTTGCCTCATACTAGCAACCAAGGACATTAATATTCCCTACATGCATGCGGAAGTGAGAAGGTTGGTTTGTATGGCGCTACATTAATCAAGCAATGAGGAGTGAGATGGTTAGCTCTTTGGGCTTTGGAGAAAAAAATACGCATTAATTGACACATGAAACGAGGATTTGTATCAATTAATCCAGCGAAGGAAAACCCCACCTTTCTTTTTTAACACTAGTACTCCTAGTATGTACTACTACGTACTTATCCTGTTTGGGTCTAGGCCTTGCATTGCCATACTTCGCCACACATTTTTGCCAAGCTTGCCTAAAATTTTCAAAATGAAAAGGAGGCACACTTGCGCACAACTGTCATTGTCGCACCGCACCCTCACATGGTCGCTCCTGCACGCCGCGGTCGCACCGCACCCTCACATGCATAGTCGCTCCTGCACGCTGCAAACCCAACCAAGGGAACGCACCCTCACTGACACGTGCTGTCGCATGTGAACAAACCAGACTCAGCCATCCTACCGCTGACACCTAATTTTCATTCATAGAGTATGTTTATCCAACCGCATGTTGGGGAGTATCCATATGACCTGTGCGGTGGTCTGTTGGGGAAGAAGAAGAGGTGAGGAAGAAGGGTTAGGAGATGTAGGATATTCATCCAACCGCCTGAAATGGTAGACTGACCCAAGTCAGGCGACTTGCATAACAATATATGTTTTTACTACACAGCAAAAGATCCATAAAAACAACAACATAAAGAAAAACTATCACTGCTCACGGAACGAGACAGACTCGTCATCTTTGGCTGCCAGTGCGAACCAGCCGTAGCTGCCGACATGTGTCTCCGCACCGTGGTTATCCTCGGCCTCCATCTACTCATTCAAGCGGAGCATGCGGGCGCTCTGCATGGACAAGAGCACCTCCCGGTTCAAGTCGAGGACGTCCGGTTCTGCCTACAGGAGGGCCTCGATGGCACCGGCATCCGCGCGCTCGGCGTCGAGTCGAGCCTCCGCCGCCCGGTTCAAGTCAAGGATGTCCGGTTCCGCCTGGAGGAGGGCCTCGATGAGAGCGGCATCCGCGCGCTCCGCGTCGAGTTGAGCCTCTGCCGCCCGATTCAAGTCCAGGACATCCGGTTCCGCCTGCAGGAGGGCCTCGATGGCAGCGGCATCCGCGCGCTCCGCCTCAAGTTGAGCCTCTGCCGCCCGGTTCACATCCACGACATCTGGTTCCGCCTGCAGGAGAGCCTCGATGGCAGCGGCATGCGCGCACTCCGCTTCGAGTTGAGCCTCTGCCTCCCGGTCCTCCTTTAGTATCGCTAGGTTGAACCGCTAATCCGCCTGCACAATGGGGGACTCGGACGCCGGCACAAAGTCGACATCCATCGTCTCATACCCATCGGGGGCCTTCTACGCCGCGACCTCCGCCATGAACATTGGATCGGCTTCCTCCTCCTTGTAGCTTGGCTCCAGAAAACTCGGGGATTGGCCCGCCGCAAAGCGAGCTTGGGAACGGAGGTCTCTGGCGCCGACCGCCACTGCAATTTCTGCGTGGTGCTCCGGCATCAGCATCTTGTAGTACTTGATCTTGTGGCGCACCATGGCTTTTTGGCGAACTAGGGGACGATTGATGCAGGCTAGGGGATCGAATGGTGGGGGAAGAGGCTGGAGATTAGGTGTGGTTTCAGGGTAGTGGCTGGCGTAGGCCGAGCAGCGAAGGTTCTGGTGTGAATAGTGGTTCCAGTGACGATCGGTCAATCGGTTTTGACTGTACATCGCTCTTGTCGCGTGCACGTTGCAGCCCGGCACACTGGACCCACCACATCGCTCGCTGAATGGAACGCGCTTCGTCTTGCGTTTTCGCTCACTTGTGGGACCGCAGTTGAGAGCGAACCGATGTCCCTCCCCCTCCCCGCCCGCGTCATTTTATGCGGAGTAAATAAAAACAAAGGGAGTATACTATGGATGAGGATCCCCTGACGTGGCCGAACCCATTGAGTAATTGACATGCAGGGCCTAGCAAGCATGGGGTCCACCAGTAAGTGACCGAAAGGGAGGGTAAGGCAGGGATACATATGTGAATGGAGCTTCCAATGATATAATTTTCACATTATACATCTCATGTACTATTAATCTTGTCAATAGTCAAATGTGGTTTTGATAAACACATTAGAGCATGGTTAATAATATAGCCAGTCGATGGCTATAAGGAACTACCATGTCATCTATAGCCATCATCTATTATATGCACTCATACAGTTGTGTGGGCTATAAGGTTGGCCATTTCCCGCAAAAAAATTATAAGGTTGGCTATTGTATTAGTACTTTTTTCCATCTCTTTCTTCATATTTATTGTAGTATTTAACTAGGAATGCGTATATAGCTAGGCTCTTGCATGAGAGCTCACTCCACTTACTTTTCACATCTCTCTCCTCCACATAGGCCCTATATAAATGGAAGGAGGGAGTACAACTATGAGCACTGCATACTCTAGTACAGATGCTGTCAGTACTCCACTAGTACTATTGGACAGGGAGCTTAAAAAAGTTACTATTGGACTGGCTATACGTAGCGAAATCCTAGTAGGAAGAGCATGCGCGAGAACAAGCACATTCACGTGGTTGAAAAAAAATTGGAAACCATCTTGAGTACAAATCTAGGAGTATGTATGAATCTAACAATATTGATTGGGCGTTGTTGAATGTTGATATTTTTTTATAAAAGTAGAGATACTTTGACTACGCATGAAACTTATATGTAAACTAGAAAGGATAGGAGGGAGTATATTGTACGTTCAAAAATGAAACGAACATTGAATACCCTTTATATATGATTTGCGGATGCTATGATCACCGGTTCAAAATTTTGAATCTGCCTTAGGTATCACACATGCCCCCACTCGTTCTCTCTCGATTTCATCTCAGGGTCCGGAGATCGATTGAAAGAGGACTAGGGTGGGTACAATACGTTCGTTTCGCTTATGAACATACAATATACTCCCTCTGATCCCCACAGACCTCCCCCCCCCCGCAGGTCATTTCTATCATAGAAACAGCCAAACCTTTATCTCCTTGCATGACACGCAAATTGATCTCTGAACATGAATCGATCTCGTCAACATGTGCCGGGGCATGAACCGAATGGGATGTGAAAACTAAGATGCGAAGCGACACGTAGTGGAGGCAAAGTGAAACTTCAAATGAACCGTTTGTTTGTATGCATGTCGGACAAATTACAAATAAACATTGGAAATTCAAGCATGGTCTAGGCCCACATGCAAATGATACTCGGCGGAATGTTCAAATGAGGCATGCGGGAGGATGGACTCGACCGGAGGGCGACATGATCGATGGAGAAGAGGGTTGGAGAGGAATGAGAAATAAGCAAATGCCACATGATTATACTTGAACGGCTCAAATAAACAATAAGTTGTCTTGCTTGGCCTACATAGTGAAAGGCCTAATGCGCAACGCGGAGCACTGACACTCGAATATGGCCGGGAAAACAGGGAAACCGACATGTGGGGCACACCTGTCGGGGCGACGTAGCACGAACTAGTCCAATGGAGGAGTTGCCCATGACCTCCTCGCCACCGGCAACTGTTCATGTGGGTCGTGGGGGCCAACAACGTGGCGCAGCTCCAGCACCGCCTCTGGACATGGCGACCGCGGTGAGCGACACGCTCATTGTTGCTAGACACGGTCGGCTTCAGTGTGCTGAGCGTGGTGTTAGTGTTGTGGCATAACCAATGGTATGTTTGGTTTGTGCCCAAGGTTGCCCCATCAAATCATTGGGTAGCCAAAAATTTTGTTGAGGTTTTGGTTGCCCATGATTTGGCCGACATCGGCAAGAAAAATGAACTAGAGTTGGCTAGAGTTCATTGGCATGCCAAAAAAATGGCAACCATCCATTTTTGGGTCATGACCAAAACCTCAAAAAATGGCAACCATCCAAACAAAGACCAATCTTTGGGTCATGACCAAAATTTTGGTAAGGTGCACTTTTGCCACAATCCAAACACACCCCAACACCCGGCTCATTGAGGATGCACGGGGCGCCGGGGACACGTCCGTGGAGTGGTGTAGCGCGGCCAACTGCATCCTCAGGACCTGAGACCATGCCGGGTTGTCTTGCTTTTTCAATGACATGCGTCGATCGCATGTGAGCAAAGGGCATCTCCAACATTGCCACGACCGCAGCTGACTACCCTAGCACACCAAAAACCCTCGTCCCTTGCGCAGTCGCGCGGTGCATTCCCAGCTGGCGCCAGCTGCCTGCATTCATGCCATCTGTCCGTATACCATCGTTAAGAGGCTCGGTGCCCGAGGAACCAACTCCGGTGACTTAATGACACACCAGGATGCTTGGCCTCACCAGAATGCGCTACTTAAAGCGGCAACGCCCAGCTAAGCTCCACATCATAGCGCATCGTCCTCCTACCTGGCACCACATCTGCCATGACCGCAAGCGTGAACGCTCTGCGGGAGAGCTCGTCTTTGGGGATGGAGCTCAAGGTCGCCGCCCTCGCTCAAGTCACCAAAAGCGGTGGCCACGCTGGTGGCCGACGACGGGAGCACCGTCTGCCACGCGTCCTACTTGCCGCCATCCAACGTTCGGCACCGCCGATTCCGGGGACTCCTCCGAGGATGAGTAGGGCATGGGAGGCGGCAGGGCATGGTGTGCCAACTGGCCAGTCCGTCTCTCGTGTTCTACTTCTCCTCACCGGAGACCGCACCTTCACTTCATGTGTCTTGAACCCCGCCCCCATACATGGAGATCGCAGATGGAGGACGTCGGTCACCGCCATAGAATAGGTTTAGGGTCGGGTTTCTTTTATTTTTCTGTACTACAGAAGTTCGAAATGTAATGAAAATCTGCCGTGTTTGCATTAATCTCGGCCGGTGTATATGAAATTTCACAATAATATAGTATATTGTAGGAGTACTAGCAAGATGCCCGTGCGTTGCACGGAAGATAAAGATCTTGTGGGAGAAAAGGATGAACGAGGGAAGGCCTTATCTGGAAATGCACATTCACGCATTTCACATTTTTCTACATCTACGGGAACCTACAAAAGGGTTAACGTAAATTGCCTCTCTCTCCTCCCCTGATTTTCATGGTGGTGGGCCCCTCCCTCCCCCTAATCTACAATCAACAGCTCACACGTTTCACATTATGTTAATTACGTAACTGGGACTACGTAGGTGTAGCATTACTCGTCCTAAAAAAACCAAACTAAGCCAACCTCCCAACATATCGCGCGGGAAAAGACCCGGCCGCGCCATTTTAGTCGGGATTACCGGATTACTAGTAGTAGTATCGATGGATCACGCGAAGCAACGCGTTTTTTAGGGGGCAAAGCACCTAGTTTAAAAGGAAAAAGGCGGTACACTCACAGCACCCCTGTCGCGGTCGCATTGCACCCCACACACGTTCGGTCCTGCACACGGCTCACACAAACGGAACGCGCTTCGACTTGCCTCTTCACTGACACGTGGGACTGCACTTGGAGAAACCGACCATGCGCCAAACTCCCCCCGCCCACCGCGCGAAAATCCTCCCCCCACTCAAAAATTCCCCCCAAATCCTAGATTCAACCGCCCTTCGGCCAACTAGCCAATAA
>NC_057794.1:241955828-241965620 GCF_018294505.1 Triticum aestivum
CGGCGATCCTCTCACTCCCACAGTACGCTCTTGTAGACTGTCGTCCTCTAGCCGCGCCGCCACCGCTGGCGATGTTCTTGTGGAGGTGCACGGCGGTCAGCGTCGCCACCACTGGCGACGTTCTTTTGGAGACAAAGGCAGTTAGCTTCTACCACAGTACGCGCATTCTAGACTGAGGCCCCGTGCATGTCAGTGTAGCGCTGAATGTTAGCTGATAGACACTGTTAATATCACTGTTTGCCGAAGTAGTTTATAGTCAATATGCTCTGCTTAAGAAGCTTCCTTGCCCTGTTCTGCACTCAATCTGCTTAGCTGAGATGGCATGCCAAGGACGATTAGTTTCTAAAATATCCTGCCATATATTTATTGTGACGTAGATTGCCATGGTCTAGTAGCCAATCTGTTAGGTGAAATAGCTCTACACCGTTTTATACTCGATCTTTGTTGCTGCGATGGCCTTCCATAGTTCGATGGCTGTGTGCTCGGCCTCATTGACTGCTGAAACAGCCTGCCATAATTTAGCCCTCAAATATGTTTGCTGAATTAGCTTTACGTATATTTCGTCACTTAGATCTGCTCGTCCAAATATCTTGCCATAGTTTTAGACATCGACCTAGGTATTTTGTTCTGGACTTCATAAAAAAGCACATATGTTGTTCCTGTAATATCTAGTAGAAGAACGAATTTGTATGTCTAACATATGGACATGACTTGGATAACTTCTGCTCGAAGATTCTCCGCTACATATGTCGAGGGGGTTGAAAACTTCATGAACTTTATCAGAGCTGAGTACGGTGGTCCGAAATCAGATGTGCTCTGCCCGTGTAGCAGTTGTATGAATTCAGTTACAAGACCCCAGTCAACTATGCAAAATCATCTACACTTGTATGGGATGTTGGTCACATATACTAGGTGGGTTCATCATGGTGAAGCTGTGAACGTCAATGTTATTGACTACATGGAAGCAGCAGATCACCATCTTGATCTTCCTGATGCTCAGGTGGAAGAGGAGGAGGAGGAGGAGGAGGTGGTGGCGGAGCCAGTGAGTTTGACCAACATTGAAACAAAGCTATGAAATGCTCGTGCATTCCGTGAACTTTCACTTGTAGAAGAAAAACGGTGGGCCCGCATGTTGGAACAATGCAACATGACTGTCACGACGGGAAATAAGATGTCAGTATTCTCAGCTATGGTCACCTTTCTTCAGGTGAAGACATCTGAGCGGATGACCAACAAATCATTCGATGCGATGTTGGCTGCTTTCCGCAAAGCTTTCCCACATGCGTCTGAGCTGCCACACACCTACAGTAAAATGAAGAATTTCCTTCGTGCAGTTGGAATTGGATATGATATGATCCATGTTTGTAAGAATAATTGTGTTCTGTTCCGGAAGGATTATGCCATGTTAAGTGAATGCCCAAAATGCAAATCATCAAGATGGAAAGATGGCGATGTTGTGAAGAGGATTCCTCATAATGTTCTGAGACATTTTCCAATTACACCAAGATTGCAGAGGTTGTTTCATGATGCTAAAACAAGAGAGGATGTACTGTGGCATTCTAGGAACCATGGTTTATAGAAATCAGAATGTAATGAGCCATCCATCACATGGTAGTGAGTGGAAAAGCTTCAATCAGAAGCACGAAAAGTTTGCTGCTGACCTGAGAAACATTAGACTTGGCTTAGCTTCAGATGGATTTAACCCATTTGGCCACCAGAGCGCCACATATAGCATGTGGCCAGTGCTTGTTATCCCTTACAACATGCCTCCAAATGTCTGCACCAAAGAATCAAACTACATGATGGCCTTGCTCATCCCAGGTCCAAAAAGTCCTGGAAAGGATTTTGATTTGTTCATGGAGCCTCTTGTGGAGGAACTTCAACAGCTATGGAGGGGTGTTCTCACTCGAGACCTATATAGCAGCCCACTAGCTGATTTCTTTCTGCGTGCTGTTATAATTTGGTGCATCCATGATTATCTGGCTTTGGGCATTATGTCAGGGCGAACGACACATGGTTACAATGCATGTGTTCGTTGTGACAGGAATCCGCTGTTATACACAATACTTAGCAAGATCTGTTACATTGGACACCGCCGTTTCCTTGCCAGGGACAAGCCGCATCCTAGAAAATATCGAAGACATGTGTTCAATGCAAAGCATGAAAACCGTGATGCGCCAAAGAGGCTCACCGCCGATGAGTTGCAAGTGGAATTAGAGAAGGTCAGGCATATTACACCAGGAAACCATCCTGATAATGGTAGCGGGAAAAGGAAGCGTGGTAGGGCAGAAGAGAGATTATTGTTTACCCACAGGTCCACTTTGTGGGACTTGGAGTATTGGAAAGATTTGGATCTGCGGCATAATCTTGATGTGATGCACATCGAGAAAAATATATGTGATAGCATTATCGGCACATTTCTTAATATTGAAGGCAAGACAAAAGATACCTTAAAATCTAGGATTGATTTAACACACCTGGGTATCAGACAGGATTTGCAGGTGCAAGATGAAGGTAGACCACGGGATATGGCACCAACTGTGTACATCTTGGACAAGGTAAAAAGAAAAGAATTCTGCAAGGTCCTGTCACGTGTGAGATTCCCACATGGATTTGCTTCCAACCTTGAAAGGAGAGTCAGTGCAGATGGAGACAAGGTACAAGGGTTGAAAAATCATGACTGCCACGTCCTACTTCAAAGGGTTTTACCTGTTATCCTTAGAGGATTGGGCCGCCCTGACTTATACAGAGCAGTTGCAGAGTTGGGACAATTCTTTAGGGAACTCTGCAGTAGAAATATCCGGATAGATGCTTTGGAGCATCTTAGAGACAAGATACCAACTATCCTATGCGACCTTCAGAAGATATATCCTCCAGCCTTCTTTGATGTGATGGTGCATTTGGCTGTTCATCTACCTGATGACGCACTACTTAGAGGTCCAGTACAATATGGCTGGATGTACCCTATTGAAAGGCGGCTAGGCACTTTCAAGGGCTATGTTAGGAACATAGCTAGACCCGAGTGTTCCATTGTAGAGGCCTACATTGCTACAGAAGCGTTGACATTCTGCTCAAAATACATTGAAACAGCTGATCAGCTTAGCAAAGACGTGGATGAAGACAATCTCGGGCTCAACGTTTTCAATTATTCTGTTCGACTTACAGGGAAGAGTCGACAAGAGGACAAACCTTAAAATTTGGACAAAATGGTTTGGTATGTGTTGAATAACTGCCCTGAGATACTACCTTATATCAAGTAAGTGCTAAGTACTGCAGCTTATACATCGTAATCTACTAAACTTGCAGCACATTGTTATATATTTAGATGTTTGACGTGATCACTATGTTGTGCAGCATCTACAAAAAGGAGTTACTGCCGCAAAATCCAAGAAACATTGACAAACTGGTTATGGCAGGATTTGCGAAATAGTTCAAGAGCCATGTAAGCTTTTGAATTGCACTGTCAGTTTTTTAATATATTGAGTACATAAGATGACATCTTGTCTATTTTCTAACCATGGGTTAAGAAGATGCGGGAGGATGGGCAGACAGTTGATGATGCCCTTTACTCACTAGCAATGGGTCCTGATACTCGGGTGAGACATTATGAATCTTGCGTTGTTGGAGATGTGTGCTACAACACCCTTGCACGAGACGAAGGCAGGAAGACACAAAATAGTGCCATCATGAGCACGGATACGTATGACAAAGAGACAACTGAAATGTATGCTAACATAACAGACATTGTTCAGTTGCAGTATATCTCCAGTTTCGAGGATCATCGGTGTGTGGTTCTGTTGTGCTTTCGTTGGTATAACCTGTTTTCCAGGATCGCAAAACACAAAGCTGATGATTATTTCAAATCCATCAATGTCAAGGCGGCGTACTAGACTAACGAGCCTTTTATTTTGGCAAATCAAGTAACACAAATATTTTTCTTGGAAGACACATTTGCACGTATAGATGACTGGAGAGTAGTGCAAAGGTTTGAGCAGAGGAATTCGTTTAATGAAGTTGCACAACAAGATGATGCTTACATGCTCCTGATGTACAAGATAACACAGATGTTCCTAATATCTTTGAGAATCATCACGTCAATGACGCCAGTGAAAAGATTGCCTGTCATGCTGTGGACATACAAGAGTTGATCAAGAAGAAGCCAACGTTCGATGACGTTGAGGACGAAGAAGATAATGACATCATGGGGAATTATGATTCAGACTGATACACATGGCAAAGATGTTGACGCTGCAACTGCGGATGATGATTACATTGCTTTTGTCGTATTTGCCTGTCAGAAGACGTTTTTATCTACTATGTGAAATTGTGTTTTCTATGACAACTGAAACCTGATGAACATGTTGTTTAGTATTTTCTTGTGAGAACATCACTTGTTATGTATGCTGATTTGTGTTTGGTGATGGTATGACGACTAAAACATGATGACATTAGTGTTTAGTTGTACTCATATTTGGCTGTGAAACTTGAATTTGATGACATATTTTGCTGTTGGACTGCAATTTGCTCGACGTCTTCGAATGAGAACAAATCTGACCCGACAGGTCCTCTGCTAATTTATTTATTTATTACCAAAAGGGCCTTTGCTATTTATTTATTTATGAGCAAAAGGGGATACCCCTTGATTTCCGTTAATAGGAATCATTAGATGTTCACAACACTACGCCCAGCCTGCTACATAGGTTTCATTCATTACTAGTTTTAGCAAAGTGCTCATGTCATAGTCACTGAATACATCACGAGTGCTACGTACACTTCAAATAAAGAGACAATCATCCTACAGAGCACATCAATTTTGCCCATTATCTTCACAAGCTCTTTCATCTCCTCATTGCTGTCAAGGCCGTTCAGCAGCTGTTGCTTGGCCATGATAAGAGGAACTGCATCTTTAAACTTCTGCTCTGCATCTTCCTCTTCTGCCATTCCTTCAGTTACTTGTCCAACACCCCAACCTGCTGGTATTGGGATTCCTCGGCTAACCAAATAATCAGCGTAATTGCACTCCCCCACATCAGCAACTTCCTAGAAATACAAATCACACGAATCTTCCCTTTTCTGCATGAATCAAATTGGAAGATCATCAACCAAACTATTAAAAAAATCAGCAACTGAAAGCAGCAGAACAACACATAAACATATTATTACCCCATGATTCGGGCATTTGTAGAAGACTCGACCAGGGTTGAGGATTGTGGTTGAGATGCGATGGATGACTCTGCGTGATTTCCAGCAGTAGCACCACACCAACGTCAGCGGGTTGCAATGAGCAACCGGCTACGGTGCGCGTGTCGGCGGGGGTGTGATGAGACCAACAGGCGATGGTACGGGTAGCGACTTGGTGCATACTTGGTTATTGCATGCTGAAGAGCAGGTGGACGAGCAGCCAGCGGACATGGTTGCTACGGCCAGAGCTTCTGATTCTAGGAAGAGTAAGTAGAGAAGAGGAGAAGCAAACGTTGGATATGTGAGTTTCATTAATTGTAGAGTAGCATAGCACCATATATAGTCATAGTCTAGGTTTGTATTCGAAGCAGCTACAGGAGCACGTCTCTCTTTTTTTCTAAAACTCAGCAACGTCTCTTTACTGGTACACTAGCTTGTTATGTACGCCTTCTCAAGTCTTTGATTCCTCCACCTGACATCTGGGACCCACCGGAAGGGCCTCTGTATTTCGTGAAAAAATGTGCCCCCCGCTGACAGGTCGAACCCACCAGCTATCTTCGCACGCAAGGAAGTGCCTCATTATTATGCACAAAAAAATATATACTCCCCCTGCCAACTAGAACCCAGCATCGTGGGAGGCTAACTTGTGGGCCTACCAAGTTGACGGGAATGGAGGGCTTTGTCAACTTAGTCAATATGAACGATTCCAGCTCCAGTTACCGTACGATGTTCATCCAACGGCAGTAGTGCTTCTTCAACCTCTGGTCTTCTTGCTCCAGCCGCCCAAACTAGCGCCGGTCGTGCTACGTGCTCCTGTGTCCCATGGCCGGTTGTGATGTCGTGGAGGCCTCACCGCCCCCTACTACTCCCACCGCTGGCCAGGCCATCCGTCTACTCACCCACACCCCTTGTTATTCTACAGCGACGACAGCCTCACACCGCAGTCGAACCAGTGAACCCTCGTACTCCTCTCCGTGTGGGCATCCACTACCGCCTCTTCCCCGGCTCCGCGTCGTCCCCTTCCTAGGCCTCACCGTCGTCCACCGCCTTGGTGCTCTCGGTGCGGTGTGGTCAATATGGTCAACGACCGACTTCCATCAGAAGAGTACTGTACGTGGAGAGGCTGACAACTAGGTCCACGGCCACAGCTGGGTCCAGGCCAGAGCCCAGGTTTTTTTGATTTGCCAAGTAAGTCGCTTTGTCAGGCATGTTGGGCTGCAAATCTTTCAAGACGAGGAGAGCTTCATTCGGTTGGCCGAGAAAATGGCCTATCAGTAATGAGAAATGGGTTGTACATTTTTTAAACACATCAAACCGGCAATTAGTTTCAAATTTCTTTTTTTCATTTGGAGATTTTAAATTGCATTGATTTTTATGCATGGACAATTTGTTGGATTTTATATTGATATACATTGATTTTTAAAATCAGTTTGAATGTGACTCGAATTTCGGGATTAAAAACAGTTCGGACCGCACCGAAATATGCAAAATTTCATATAATTTTTTAACCGTGGCCACAATATGAGCTGTAATGCTAACAAAAAGAATATGGGCTCCAAAAAACCCTTAAGAATTAGCAAATGGGTTGTAAATTATTAGAAATAATGGCAGATGGGATGTATGATGTTTTCCACAGATTTGAGGCTTCCCTAAAAAAAGGTTGACGCACAAGCAGTGACTGATGGATGTCCATCCAACGGCCATCGTGCTTCTTCAATCTCTGCTCTTCCTGCTCCAGCCGCTCAAACAAGTGCCGGTGGGACTGCCTGCTCTCTCCTCCCCGCAGCCGGCTGTGCTGCCGCGCAGGCCTCACCGCCCCACCGTACTCCCATCGCTGGCCTAGCCATCCGTCTACTCACCCACACATGATGTTATTCTCTGGCGATGGTAGACGAACCAGTAAACCCTCGTACAGTCGTACTCCCCTCCGCGTGGGAAACAACTGCCGAGTCTTCCCTACCTCTGTGTCGTTCCCTTCCTAGGCCTCGCCATCGTCCACCGCCCTGCTGCTCTCGGCGCGGCCTGGTCAACGTGGTCAACGACCGACATGCATCTGAAGTAGACTGTACGTGGAGAGGCTGACCGCTGGGTCCACGGCCGCGCGCAAGGAAATGCCTCCTTATTACACGGAAAATAATGATTCCTCCACCTGACATCTGGGACCCACTGAAAGGGCCTCTGTATTTCATAAAAAATCATTACCGCCGCTGACAGCTTGGACCCACCAGCTATATCTTCGCACACAAGGAAGTGCCTCCTTATTACGCACAAAAAAATGAATACTCCCCTGCTAGCTGGGACCCAGTATAGTGGCAGGCTGACCTGTGGGCCTACTAAGTTGACGGGGACGGAGGGCTTTGTCAACTTAGTCAATATGCACGATTCTAGCTCCAGTGTCCGTACGATGTACAGCCAACGGCCGTAGTGCTTCTTCAACCTCTAGTATTCTTGCTCCAGCCGCCCAAACAAGCGCTGGTCGTGCCTCGTCCTCCTGCCTCCCGTGGCCACCTGCGATGCAGCAGAGGCCTCACCGCCCCCTACTACTCCCACCGCTGGCTAGACCATCCCTCGACAGCATCCTCACACCGCATCGAACCAGTGAACCCTCGTACTCCTCTCCGCGTGGGTATCCACTGCTGCGTCTTTCCCAGCTCCGCGTCGTCCCCTTCCTAGGCCTCGTTGTCGTCCACCGCCTTGGTGCTCTCGGCGCAGCGTGGTCAACGTGGTCAAGGAATGACTTCCATCGGAAGAGTACTGTACATGGAGAGGCTGACAGCTGGGTCCACAGCAGCCGCAAGGAAGTGCCTCCTTATTACGTGGAAAATAATTATTCCTCCACCTGACAGCAGGGACCCACCGGACGGGCCACCGTATTTGTCGAAAAAAACGTTTCCCCACTGACTGCTGGGACCCACCGGATGGGCCAACGTATTTCGTGAAAAAAAAATGGTCCCCCCGCTGTTAGCTCGGACCCACCAGAGGTGCCTCCTTATTATGCACAAAAAATTAATACTCCCCCTGCTAGTTGGGACCCACCTTGGTGGGAGGCTGACTTGTGGGCCTACTAAGTTGACAGGGACGGAGTGCTTTGTCAACTTAGTCAATATGAACAATTCTAGCTCCAGTGACCGTAGATGTCCATCCAATGGCCGTTGTGCTTCTTCAACCCCTGGTCTTCTTGCTCCAGCCGCCCAAAGCAGCGTCGGTCGTTCCGCATGCTCCTGCCTCCCATGGCTGGCTGTGCTGCCGCGGAGGCCTCACCGCCCTACTATTCCCACCGCTGGCCAGGCCCTGCGACGATGGCAGCCTCACACCGCAGCCGAACCAGTGAACCCTCATACTCCTCTTTGCGCGGGCTTCCACTGCCGCGTCTTCCCTAGCTCCGCCTCGTCCCCTTCCTAGGCCTCACCATCGTCCACCGCCCTGGTGCTCTCGGCGCGGCGTGGTCAACATGGTCAAGGAACGGCTTCCATCGGACATGGACTGTACATGGAGAGGCTGACAGTTGGGTCCACGGCCGCAGAAGTGCCTCCATATTACGTGAAAAATAATTATTCATCCACCTGACAGCGGGGACCCACCGGACAGGCCACCGTATTTCACGAAAAAACATTTCCCCCTGACTGCTGGGACCCACCAGCTACATCTTTGCACGCAAGGAAGTGCCTGCGTAGCGTTGTCATTCTGGTCGCAAACGTGTACGTACATATTGGTCGATGTAGAGGTGCACACGCGCGCACGTAGCATGTACACGTATGTACAGTGGCCAGTGTGCAAGAAAGAAAATATGACCACGTACGTACATATGGGCAGGGTCTCGAACGCCTAGTCGCGCTTACGTACAGCCAAGATTCGTGAACATGGCTGGGTCGGAACGGAGAAACTGCGTCGTCATCGTGTTCATGGGGAGCCAACCGGCTGGGTCGGAACGGAATGCATCATCGTGTTCATCGGGAGGGCTTGGACAGAACAGCCGATGGAAACGAGGCCTGGCGTACCGCAGAACGAAGGAAACAACCTTGTGTTCGACCGGCCACGTTCGAAACGGGATCCTGTTCATCGGGAGGGGTCTGGCATACTGCAAAACGGAGGAAACGGACCTCCTATGGTCGAAATGGGGGTCATGTTGATCGGGAGGGGTGTGGTGTATCGCAAAACGGAGGAAACGGACTTGTGTTGGAGCGCTACGATCGAAACGGGGGTCCTGTTCATTGGGAGGGGTGTGGCGTACCGCAAAATGGGACTCCACAAGATACTATTCATCTCCACCATCGACCCCCTCCAGCCTCCACGGGCTACTGTTTATCCACCGTCGACCTCCTCTAGCCTCCACCTGCGACTGTTCATCCATGGGCTCCTGTTTATCCAGCCTCCACCGCGTGCTACTCCTCTGGCTACTGTTCAACCAGCCCTCTTCACGGGCTCCTGTTCAACAACCCCTCCACGGGATACTGTTCATCCTGCCCTCCACCATCTACTGTTCATCCTGCCCTGCACGGGGTGGTCCTGTTCATCCTGCCCTCCACGGGGTCTTGTTCATCCAGCCCCAACCGGCTCGATCGATCGATCGGGGTATTGTTCATCCAGAGGCAACACCACGGGGTCCTGTTC